>NW_003303473.1:7852-15398 GCF_000142945.1 Phytophthora infestans T30-4 | reverse complement strand
GCCCGGCGATCTCAGGTTCTACATTGCTATCGTGCTCAGTGGCTCGGTGATTTCCCGTGGCTGCTTGTTCTCCCATCTTTTAGTGGCTGTCCCATCGTCCATGCTATCGTGCTATCTCTTGGTGTCGCGGCTGGTCTGTCGTCCAAGCTTTCGTTATCTACAGTAGTATCGCGCTCCCCAGTGAGCTTCGGTTCTACCCTGGTATCGTGTTTCAATACTCGACAACCTCCCGTTAATGGTCTTCCGCGGCTTCATGTTTGGTCGGTCGACTGTGCTCCGTGTTCAACCGTGGTGCTATGGGAGAATTGCTGTCCGTGCACTCTTACCGTTACGTGTTCTACCGTGGCTTCGAGCGTGCGTGCTCTTTCGTAGCTGTGCTTTTCAGCATGCTGGGGTGTCTATGTATTTAGTTCCCTTCCGTGGCCCGTACGCTCCCGTCATATTCTTTTCCCTCTGTTCTTTTCATGGCTGCGTGCTCTTCCGTCTTTCACGCTAAGCACCAAACTTCGTGGTTTGCATCGGCTAAGTCTTCTAACATCTTCCATGGCCTTCCGTGCTTCGTGTTGCTTTTCTATCCCAGCGTCTACATAGTGTGGGTCGGTGTTCCTTCGTGTTTCGTGCTCTTGCTTAGTCACGTGCCTCCGCGCTAACTTAATCACAAACGCCGCTCCCATTTTTTATATACGCTACATATATATGTTGAAAAGTTTGCACAATATCTTAAGGTAGCACACTACTTTTTCCCGGGGGTGCAGGGGTGTAAGCCACAATAGTCATATTTTAAAGTTTTCACATTATTAACTATAGTAATACAATTGTGATTTATTATCTAGCGCTGAAAAACTATTATGTGTACTACTACTACTACTACAAATAATTGCAGAAAAAATATGAAAATTATTTAGAATAGTATTACGCAAAATAAAATTGTAAGTGAAATTATGAGAAAAGTACTACGAAGCCTAAAAATATCATTCTAAAATCAATACGTATTAAAGTTTCGATTGAGGCCGAAATATGAGTCACCGAAGCCTACAATTTTTTTCAACAGCTTCTACGACGATATCGTACGAGTGTGCGCATTGGCGCCTTCTATCAATGCTAACTAACGCGCACACAGGCAGCGCCCTTTGCGTCGAGAGGTGCTCCGCCGCTGATTATATGATCAAAATGAAAGTTGAGCGCCGCTTTTAAGTACGATGTGTAGACCACATACAGTGTGTACACTACATAATGCGATTTTAGCCAATTTCGGCCGCCTTCGCTGCGCTCGGCAGCCAGTAGAATGCGCGTATTTGCGTTACATTTATTAACCCTATTCATGGCTAAAAGTGCAATTTTTGCATAGTCAAGCCGAGTCACAAAGATAGGTGCAGTCGAAAGGATGGGAAAACATTGTACCGAAAAGGTGGAGTGCAGCCATGTGCAAGGAAAGGTTCATGCTAACAAACAGGCCCGTTACGGACGGACTGACGGACGGACTGACGCAGAGCACACTCCACTAGAGGGGTAAGACTAGCCGTTCGCCGCCGCTACGCGGCGGAGATGGCAGGTTGTAGTCCCAGGGGAAATGGGCTCACGCCTTCGCTGCGCTCCGGCGTAAACATGTTTCATGTAAACGTTATGTACTAAATGCATATGAAATTGAACATTCCTCCTCCGAACCAAAGATCTGCTTGTAGACAATGTTCTGGGCGTAGACCCCATCCTCCTCCTCCAGCTTTGGGTACTCGACCAGCGCCTTGAATCTTGATCTTGAAGTAACTCGCGACATCGCAACGTACAGCTGCCCGTGGGAGAAGCAAGGCGTAGCAAGATACAGCCCCAAGTACTGCACCGTTTGTCCTTGCGCCTTGTTAATCGTCATCGCAAAGGCCGGTTGGACAGGAAACTGCTTGCGTCTCAAATGAAACGGAAAGCTCCGAATGTCTCCGTCACTGATGAAAACAATGCGCGGAATCAACACATGTTGCCCTTGTCGCTCACCGGTCATAATTGTGGCGTGGATGACATGTGGCTTGAGGGCCACAATTCGAAGCCGTGTTCCGTTGCACAGCCCTAGATCTGGATTCAGGTTCCGCATCATCATGATAGGCATTCCTACCTTGAGGGTCAATTTGTGGGGAGGCATTCCACTGATATTCATCGAGTGGAGTACCTCCTGCTCGAAGAAATTGCCGTTACCGTCGTCGTGTACAGAGTCGGAAGACATGTATTCCCGCGCCTGTCCAGTTAATCGATCGGTCACCGCTTCATTGATGCGATGCACGATTGCGTTCGTGGTCGTGAGGATCGTTCGGTTAGCGAAATACTCGTCGGTAGCAACCTCGGGGTTATTAATCTCGCCATACATCTCGTCGATGATCCGATCCATGCCTCTTGGAATAACGCCCGGACGAATTCCTGGTCCTCATCCTCAGGCACAGGTGGATTCTCAATCAGCATATCGCGCGGGATCTTCATGTAATCGTTTCCTAAGGAAGGGTTTACATCATGCCTTCCCTCCCCGACTTGCAGCAGAAACTCGGAGAACGCAGCCATTTCCTCAGCAGTGTCTGCAGTATCAGCTGTGCGCACTCGCATGTTTTCCGTAAGACGGAACGTCTGGAATTGGGGCCACAGCCTAGACGACTTGAGGCAAGCGTCAATTGTCTCGACGGGTGTTCCATTCTTAACGACCGGGAGAATCTGGCGGAAATCTCCCGAAAGTACAAACACTTTCCCCCCAAAAGGCTCGGTGTCGTTGTCAAGTATGTCCCGCAGTGTTCGGTCTACTGCCTCGAATGCGTGGCGATGGGCCATAGGTGCTTCGTCCCAAATAATTAAACTTGCATGCTTAATCAACTCCTGAATATGGGAGTTCTTCCTGATACCGCACGTCGAGCTCTCGTTCAATTTCAAAGGGATCTTGAATGTAGAATGAGCTGTCCTACCACCCATGAGCAAGAGCGAGGCAATACCGCTAGACGCCACAGCGATGGCGATTTTCCCCGAGAGTCTGACTTTGGCCAGTATGTTTCGAAGCAGTGTAGATTTTCCAGTACCACCCGGGCCATCGACAAAAAATAACTTCTTGCCTTCCTCCGGGCATTCAACCGCTTCAATAATCTGGTCGTAAACCACCCGCTGACTTTCGTTTAGCTGATCTTCTGTGCTTACAATTGCCTCCAAAGATGACGCGTCGTATCCAGTCAGCTCACGTCGTAGTAACCCGTTTTGGCGAAGCGCTTCACGAATCAATGTTGGGAACGACCCCAACTGAGGAAGCTCGTCGAAGTCAGCTACCGCATACCCACTCGCTTGAAGTAGTTCTTGAATGCTCATCAGCGTTTCAAATTCGATCAACGCCGACTTAAAGGGGTCCATCAAAGCCTGATGTTTGCGTGCGAAGTCTTGGGAAAGATCCGCGAAAAACCGATCCCATAGAACACCAACATTTGCTGGAGCTGAATACACCAGAATGGTGACGAAGAGCTGGCGTAGCTGATACGGCATTTGGAACTCAGCTGCCTCCCTCAAACACGAAACCCACTCGTTATCATTCTCCAAGTAGCCAGCTTCCCGCGCCGCAATTTGGAATGTGGGGCAGACAATCCCGTTAACCGTTCTCAAGTCTTCAAACGATGTTGGACCTCTACGCTGACAGAGCAGTAGCCGAAGATAGAACCGCTCCATGTCTCGAGGAGACACATGAATCATGCGACCAACCGCAGCTTGATACTGTTTCCTGCGAACCCACCTTTTCGGTTGCCCTTTCTCCGGCGCTTTCCAGCAGAACTCTTTAGGGATGTCCTGATACAACATCGTTCTGGCAATATGATTCTGAGGTTCTTCACTCGCACACAACTCAAAGAATCTGGTCAGCATCGTGTGACTACCCCGTTCCAAAACCGCCTCCGGGTTTTCCGTCTCGCGAAAGCAAATTGTCTGGCCTGACTCGAGATGAACAGTTAGCTGTGTCACCGCATGGGTTTTCCCCTGAATTGTGAAATCGAGCAGGCGCATGCAAGCTTCCACCGGAGAAATGTACCGGGCGCTCAAGAAACGTAGAATCTCATTTGGTTCTCGACGCGCACTCTGCTGCCCTCCTCGGACTTCTTCCACAGTGAGTATAGCCATGTCGGGTCCTTTGTACACATACTTGTACAGGTATTTAACCGCAGTAATATCCGTGCACACTTCGACGTTGATGTGGCAGTTGTACTTCTGGGATAAGTACGGGTTGTACGGTACAACCCACTGGTTGATCGTAGCATTGTCGTATTCTCTGCCTTTGAACTTTAGAACACCTTCTTGCCGTCGACGTCGTCTGTACACTGGATATCCGTTGGCATTGGCTTGTGTAACTTCTGCTAAGGGCTTCGGATATTCTTTGGTGCACTTGCCGTCCTTCATACACGCGCAGAAAGGATTTGCAGGCCCGCATGGACCATGGAGCATGCATGACATGACCGTCTCATACAGCTGAGGGTTTTTATCCTTATCTGGGATCTCAGCGCATACCATCTTGTCTACGATCTCGCGGGTTCGAGGTTTGTCTTCGTCAGCCAAAATAATCAGTACGTGTGCGTGGGGGAGCCCTCGTTTTTGAAACTCGACAACGTAAATCCGCGCGCGCACTCGCCCCAGAACGCCTTGGTTTAAATCGTCAAGCGTCGCTTGCAGTTTCTGCTGCCACACGCGAGCCACGATGTCTGGTCGATCTTGAGCTGTCTGGATATCGGAAGGTATCGCTTCAAGAATCTCGTCCCACTTAGGGTTGCACGTTTCCGTCAGGAAGACGTCGGGCCGTCCATACTCCCGAACAATTGCCATCGAATCTTGATACGACTTGTACATGGACCGCGGGCTACCCAGGTGTGAAGCCGGTAGTATGATACGCTTGCCAACCTGATTAAGAAAGTGGGTAGGTCGTCCTCTGCCGCCTCCATCTCGGTCTGGGTGCACCAATCTGCTCTGGGCCCGGTCATATTCCGACAGCAGTACTTCTCCTTCCGCCAGAGCCAAAGTATCTTCGTTGAGCAAAGCGTCTTGAACACCCCTGTATTGATCGGCGCGTAGTGTTTTCTGATTGTCGGCCACCCAGCCAAGCTGTTCTTGCTCACATTTTGCACGCTGATCTACACACCACTGCTGAAATAGACGCCCACCTTGGTGGAGAGCGGACTGATCATCCACTTTCTGGTGGAGGCGGAACGCAACGTGTTCACGAAGCGACATCGCCTTCTTGTTTCTATACTCAGCACCATTCGCGAACTCGTCTGTGTAGGTCCAGCCCTTCTCTCCATATGGAAGGAGAAGCGGGTATTGGAGTGGATCGTAATCGGCGTGAGTCTCGTACAAACGTAGCAGTCTTTGATCGCGTGTAAAGAGTAGTAGATCCCGAGGCTGAGCCAGGTTGCCATCCTCAATGAGAGTCGCAGCCACTTCAGACACAGTGGGGCGGTTATGCGTCCTCGGTCGCGAGGAGTTGTCATGCAGACGGAAAACCAAGTCTACTGGAGCCTCCGTGTTGTGTTGGCGCACTTGCTGCCCAAAGTGGAGGAACCGTTGCGCTAATGGGTTGTGCTCTGCCATCATTTTCTCGATGTCTAGTAGTGCAACACGATCCAGATCCGCGAATATACCAAGACGTCGCTCCGCGCGGCGTTGCATGTCTGGATCCACAATGTAGATCTGTGCAAACTTCGGAGATACCCGTGCGCCTGTCCGACGGTCTATGTGGGGAAGGAGGGACCCTAGGTAGTGCCCCATAGCCCCTTGAATGCGATATGTGTACACCCCGTGTGTACCTGCAACGCTCTCGTCTTGATGCACATTTTGAAACGATCGGTTTGAGCACGAAGCACCAATCGACGTAAAAGCAAAAGCTTGGTTGTAGGCACGGATTTGACGGCGGAACTCGGGATTTCCGTACAGCTGAAGCAGCTTGGGTGGCGCGGGGTGCAGTGGAGGTAGCTTTACCCTGCCTGCCAGACAGCATGATATCGCAGACTCGCCAGGCCACTTCCAAGCATTGCAGATCGGACAAACGGCTGTAGCCGGAAGCTTGTGCCGGCCGCTCACCACGTCGTCACCCGTTATCATGGACGCATCGAAGTCTTCGAGGGATATAAGAGCGTGCCCATGTCGGATGCATTGGCGTCGAGTGCGCACCCGCTCGTGTTCTTGCTGGCGTTCTGCCGCTGTCTGGCGAGAACGTCGATTCGCTTCCTGTTGACGATGTAGCTCCCGGTTGGCTTCCCGTTCATGTTCAGACTGCTCCGCTCTGTGCGTGGCGTGCTGCTCCCTGTTAGTAGCCCAAAGTGCGGAGAGATCGTTTTCATCCATCAATTGTCGATTCTCAGCGCGAGCCAGAGTGTTGATCTCTCGCTCGCAGTCCCGGTCGTGTTGGCTCAAACCAGCACGTCTTTCTTGTAGTCGGGTTCTCTCTTGCTCGCGTCGTTCGTTAAGTTCCTGACCGCGCAATTGGGCTCTACGGGCGCGTTTGCGTTCAGCGTCTTTCTTCCGAGTACGATCACGCTGAGAGAGCGTCATATTGGCTCTTCTGGTACGGGCCCTCTCAGCATCCCCGGCACGGCGGCGGTCTATGTGGGATAGTGTATCGCTGTTTCCGCGAGCGCGCTGCCCAAGCGAGACAGGGGTTCGCTCTTGAACAGTAGCTTGTAGTACGACAGGCACTGCCAATGAAGCCACTTCGGTGGCACCCGCTATATATGCTGCCTCCATCTGGGCCGCAAACCGGCGCTGATGTACCGCAGGATCGGACTCTTCCGTCTTCTCCTCCTGATCTTCAATACGATGAGCCGGAACTTCCGTCGCTTCTGTGACGTCTGGCTCGTCTTGGTGTACGCTGAGGGCCTTCAGCTCTTTGTTCAAGTCGTATCGTTTCTTCCTGCGCTTGGTCTGACGTCGTTTTCGTGCATCCTTTTCCTCTCGCATGGGTGTCGCGTTAATGCGTTCGTTCTCGTGCAGGGCCTCCTCGAGTTCCTCGCGCGTCCTCTTTCGCTTACTCCGAGCCATAGTTCTGCGAACACGAAAACGTGACGCGTTAGACAATGTCTAAGTACACCGCACGTAGCAGTAGTTTTCATAAAGTAGTGTGTTGGAATATGCGTACTACCCGGGATTGCTTGCCCCCATCAAGGTTATCTCCGATCACTTATCCCACAGTCACGAACCGTGAGGCCCGGAGCGGTTTTAGTTTGCAAATTGTGCAGTCGAATCTTCAGGGTTGGGCCCCCGGGTAGTACTGTAGCTTGAGGTGCGATATCCTTTTGCCAAAAAGGCTACCGTTAATTGCAAAGGCTGGTTATTGATAGGCTATTACAGCCCCCATCCCATCTGTCGGTTAAAAGAGACCAGTTACGGTACTCCTCCTGACCAACTGCACGCACGCAATGTGCGTGCCCATCAATAACCATTAACGACCGGCTCAACTGGTTCGCTGTCGGGTTTGCGGTCAATGGACCAGGTGCCAAATGTGCTCTCGCGCAGAGTGGGCGGTGGGATAAAGCCCCAAGAACCCAGAGGGCTCTGAAACTAA
>NW_003303473.1:6172-7131 GCF_000142945.1 Phytophthora infestans T30-4 | reverse complement strand
AAAGCTCCGAATGTCTCCGTCACTGATGAAAACAATGCGGGGAATCAACACATGTTGCCCTTGTCGCTCACCGGTCATGATTGTGGCGTGGATGACATGTGGCTTGAGGGCCACAATTCGAAGCCGTGTTCCGTTGCACAGCCCTAGATCTGGATTGAGGTTCCGCATCATCATGATAGGCATTCCTACCTTGAGGGTCAACTTGTGGGGAGGCATTCCACTGATATTCATCGAGTGGAGTACCTCCTGCTCGAAGAAATTGCCGTCACCGTCGTCTTGTACAGAATCGGAAGACATGTATTCCCGCGCCTGTCCAGTTAATCGAGCGGTCACCGCTTCATTGATGCGGTGCACGATTGCGTTCGTGGTCGTGAGGATCGTACGGTTAGCGAAATATTCATCGGTAGCAACTTCGGGGTTGTTAATCTCGCCATACATCTCGTCGATGATCCGATCCATGCCTCTTGGAATAACACCAGGACGAATTTCCTGGTCCTCATCCTCAGGCACAGGTGGATTCTCAATCAGCATATCGCGCGGGATCTTCATGTAATCTCTTCCTAGGGAAGGAGTTACGTCATGCCTTCCCTCCCCGACTTGCAGCAGGAACTCGGAGAATGCAGCCATTTCCTCAGCCGTGTCTGCAGTATCAGCTGTGCGCACTCGCATGTTTTCCGTAAGACGGAACGTCTGGAATCGGGGCCACAGCCTAGACGACTTGAGGCAAGCGTCAATTGTCTCTACGGGTGTTCCATTCTTAACGACCGGGAGAATCTGGCGGAAATCTCCCGAAAGTACAAACACTTCCCCCCAAAAGGCTCGGTATCGTTGTCAAGTATGTCCCGCAGTGTTCGGTCTACTGCCTCGAATGCGTGGCGATGGGCCATAGGTGCTTCGTCCCAAATAATTAAACTTGCATGCTTAATCAACTCCTGAATATGGGAGTTCTTCCTGATAGA
>NW_003303473.1:1836-5614 GCF_000142945.1 Phytophthora infestans T30-4 | reverse complement strand
TCAGCGGCTGTTCGGATAGCATATCCGGACAGATCGCCGAGTACTTACCGTGATCCTTGGCTCCTAAGCTCTGGGTTATCAGACCGAGCCGATTCTTGACCTAAAGTAGGTCGGCGTATGGTCGAATCTGGAAATCCCTACACCACAACTGCCCCGGTTATGATACGAGCCGAGCTGGTGAGTGTCTTAATCCTTCATTTTGTTCTGCCACCGTTGGTCCGTACTCGGCTGATGACGTCTCGCGGCTCCCCACCACCTTCTTTGGTACGTTCGTTGCTTCCGCTGTCACTCACTTGGCTGCTCCTTACTCTTCGCATGTTGTTCCAGCACAACCCGTGGCACCATCCTTCTTCTCCAACTCCTCGTCGAGGTGAAGGCGTGCCAGCTGAGTCGATTCCTCGACCCGTCGGTACTCGTGGGGTCAGCGACCGGCATGAAGCTGGGCTGGTTGACCTGACAACTTCCCATGAGTCTGACGCGGAGTCGGCAGAGTCTTCTCGCGTGCGCCTTCCTGGTCCACCGAGCTTGCCGGGCGACACCACTTCGGGCGCCACCAATCAGCCAAGCTCGGCTGCTCCAGTGAGTCTTGACTCCTCATGGCCAGAATTAACGAGCAAGGGCATGATCGCCGAGAAGAATTGACCGTTTTGGCGAGGTCATGGCTTACGGATTTACTCGTTCCGTGGAGCCCTCCGATCCCGTGCAGCGCGAGCGATTTTGCATGCTGCTTCCGCGGGGGAACTGTTGGATATCTTGAAAGGCAACTACGCCGCTCTTGATTATCCAAAGATCATCGGCGATCTCCAAGCTGACAATCAAGCTGCTCAGGAGGAGAACCGCGCACTGACTCGTCTATATACAAAAGATTGCTCTCAGCAATGTCGACTTGTCAACTCAGCTCTCGTCGGCTCAACAGCAAGTGTCTCGATTGGAGGCTGCTGCCACGCAATCGGCTAATCTCCTCGCGTCACTGCAAAAGGCTGTAGCTCTGAGTGAGGCAAAACTTGCTCGGGCCATCGCAGCTGAGCAGAGCAAGGTTGACGCTGCGTTGGGTCAGGCCCAGCTCCACCATCAGCAAGTCTTGGATCGGGACGCCGAGATCGACGTCCTTCTCCGATCCATTTCTGAGAGGGATGCGGCGTTCATCACTCTTCAGGGTATTGCTTCCAAGCACTTCGAACAGCTGCAGGAGTCGGTGCGGTTGTACAGTTCCACCGGTACTCAACCCTTGCGGCACGCTCAGTCGGTGATCGCTGAGCAGCGGGCTGTGATCTTGCGACAGAAGCGGCTCATCCGTCGGAATGGTATTATTCCGATGCACGATCCTCACATGGCTGCTGCTGGTGGCTGGGGGGGGCCTTGCAATTCCCGGGGGTTGAATCCCTCGAAATTTTCTCTCTCAAGCCCCCGTTGTGGTTCGGGTTCTGGGAATCTCCTCTTTCTCGAGAGTTCTCCAACACCCCCCCGGGGGAAATCGCGCGTGGGATTGAATGTCCATCTCCCGAATGCCCCGTGGCGAGTTCCATTATTGGTCCTAGTGTAGTTCCCTCAGCTAGTCAAGCTTTCTTCGGCGACTTCATTGAGCAGACTCGGCTGCGGCTCCAGTCAGCTCAGCGGCGGTAACAACCCAGGACTGAGCCGACTCTTGCTCAGCTTCACCGTACCCTTTGGCAAACTTGACCTCGTCTCAGCGGCTTCGGCGCTATGCCAACCCCAAGTCTCCCACTGCTGCAGGTCCTCGTCATCGTGCACCGGCGCCGCATCCGCCTCAACCGTACGCTTGTCCACTCCCCGGCGAGGATAGACACGAGGCTATCAGTACCCTTTTGCACTCAAGCTCACCTCAAGCTACGGTATCCGATGGAGGAAGTCCTCGCTCTGGAAAGTCCCGTCGTCGGACTCCTCGAACAGCTCAGCCAGCAGATCCAGCGGCTCCGTGATCATACGGATGAGGAACAGCACGGCCTTCTCAGAGTCGCCTCTGAACTCGTGGGCCGCAGCCTTCACGAGCGACTCCTCGTACTTCTTCTCGTACGCAGCGGCCACAGCGCGCAGGTGCTCGGGCGGACTGGCCGCTAGGACACCGACGAAGCCCTCCTCGTCCGTGCCCATCTTGCCACGACCAGTCTTGTACAGCTTTTCCACGTCAGCTTCCACCTTGGCGGTGTTGTGAATGTTGGCGTCGTACGGCACCAGCGCGGCCTGCAGCGACGCCAGGATAACCTTCTTGAAGTCGCCGTGCAGGTCGCTGTCCAGCACAGAGCCCAGGTCCTCGCCGTACGTCTCGTAGTATGTCTTCTTGAGGATGTTAATCTCCGCGTTCGTACGGCCTACGACCACGGGGTGGATCAGGTCCTCCTTTGTGCCCAGACCCTTGGTGGCCTTGCGCAGGATGCCAGCCTCAGCCTCCGGGAGGGGCGATGCCAGCAGCTTGAGCAGGAACTCGTAGTGGCCCGACGTCTCCTCGTCCACCAGGTCGCGCAGGCTCTGGTTGTGCAGCTCCTTGTAGCGCTTGGCGATGAAACCGCGCTCTGTGGCCGTCTTGCCGCCCAGCGCCTTGTTCAACTGTTTCTCCTTGGTGCCGGCGCCTTTGGTGATTCAGAGTCCAGAGTGCTAACCATTACACCATAAGACCAGCACTAACTCACCAATCCGCAAACAAAATTTCAAAGGCTTTCCTAAAGCCCCACACGACAGCTGGCGCCATCGCTACATACTATGCTTGCAACGCTGCACAAAATCAAGCTCCTACCGGGATTTGAACCCGGATCGCTGGATTCAGAGTCCAGAGTGCTAACCATTACACCATAAGAGCACCTAGCTCAGACACACCACGCCCAATCCGCAACCCGCTCGAATCGCACGCAATTCACGTATTCACGGACATGCCACATGTGCTGCACATACCCCTTTCACATATCATCGTGCTCCTACACGTACGGCCATGCTCGCATGCTTCTTTCGCCACCAGGCTTGCTTCAATCCCCGCCTCGAGCCATCCGGTTGCTACTCGCTTTGACGTCGCATTTCTTCGTGTTATGGATACCCACGGGATCTATTGTTCTCGCGGAAGGCTGCGATGAACCCTCTGGCTGTCTTGGAGAATTGGTAGTGCAGTCAGCGAAGTCGGCAGTTAGGCTTGGTGAGCTCTGCCAGAGCAGCAGCTACCACTTAAATCGGCAGCGGATCGCCGGGACACGATATAACACACCACGGCAACACAACGTGACGCGGCTGTAGCGTGTGGCAGGTGCGCAACGCAGCAACAACTGGGGCGTTGTAGGGCCGGTAGAAGCGGTGCAAAACGAGGTCCTACCGGGATTTGAACCCGGATCGCTGGATTCAGAGTCCAGAGTGCTAACCATTACACCATAAGAGCAGCTATATCTCACAAATCCGGACACAACATCTCACACGCTTTCTCAAAGCCACATACGACATCTGGCGACATCGCTACTGTCTATGCTTGCCACCGCACACAATCAAGCTCCTACCCGGATATGAACCCCGGATAGCTGTGGTCAAAGTCCAGAGAGGTTATACATTACACCCTAAGAGCACCTATCTCGGAGACACACGGCCTATCCGCGAACCGCTCGAAACGCAGGCAACTCACGGATTTACAGGGATGCCCATGTGGTGACATACCCCTTTCCATATTTTCGTGGTCCTCACTTAAGGCATGGTCGCAGGCGCTTTTCGCCACCAGATTGTTTTTATCCCCCGCTCAGAGCTATCCGGTTGCTATCCGCTTGAGCCTCGCAATTTTTCTGTGTTT
>NW_003303473.1:0-1736 GCF_000142945.1 Phytophthora infestans T30-4 | reverse complement strand
ATTATTAAAAGTCTCAAGGGCCACTACCGTGCTAAGAGGCAGGAGGCCGAGCTGGACATGTTTTACAAAGGCGAGAAGTATACCCCCGTCAATATTTATACAGCGATGAAGTGGCGCTCAGAAGGTTGGCAAGACGTATCGACAATGACCATACGAAACTGTTGGAATCACACTGGTATTGTGTCGAAGATGGATTTGAGATTTGTACTTAATTAAGGTAAGACGAAGTAGTACATTTGGATTCCATCTGTTCCTCTATAAATATTTCCAGCTCGTAGACTTCTTATAGTCCACCCCGCCGAATACGAGGTGCACGACTATATCGTATTCCCTTGAATCTGAAAAATAATACCGGGCATATAGTGATTCCTAAATGTACTAATGCGAAGTCGCGTCATACTAAAAGCCGAGAGCAAGATTCGCATCTCCCTGTGTGTTTTCCACAAATAAGGAAGGCGATGTTGGCCAAACGGTTTGATCTCTAATCAACGTAATAATGAAAGGCTGCAACACCCTCTTGTAATTTAGTAAGTAAACATGAGTCGCGAAAAGCTGCTCGTTCAAAACAGCTTTTGCTCAAGCACTCCGAAGCGAGGGGACGAAGACCCGTCTACTCGGCACGCTTATGTGTGGCATAGTTACAGCCATACCATGATGTCTTTTTGACAGGATATCAGCCAAAGCTAATAATAAATAAAGCAATTGCAAATCACTATTTGCAAAAACAAAATCGAAAGAGATTTATTAATTTTAGATTTGTTTTGAGAATATGTTAGCTGCGCGCTTTACAGCTTTTGAAGCATTTAGATATCACGTTTGTGCCGCCACCTGGGTCATACAAGGAATCATAGCTCTTGTGGAGGATTGTAGATGGTGTCTGCAAAATACATTTTCTAGTCAAATTAGCCCACTAGAAAGTTGAAAACGTCCATTTTCCCAGCCACTTTACATTTAAGTTTAGTCCTGTTCATCGTATACACTGATTTATTACGCCGGATTGCGTTTTCCGCAGGATGTTTTGATCCTGCGGATCGTCGTATCCACAAAAATCGCTGCTGAACACGCGCTATCCGCCGGAAAAAACTGTCTGAATGCGTAGGTTCCAATATTTAAGAAATTGTCGTGTTATAGATTATGAGTATGCTGTTCGATTTCGTTTCGTATCGATCAACTAGAGTTACACTCTGCATTTTCAGTGTTTGATTTGCTTCATTCGTCGGTTGGGTCAGGTATCGAGGCAATATTCCTCAACTTATTATGATTATACTTTCGTCGTTGTCAGAGTTATTGTAAGGCAATATTTTCTTTTAGCTGGTTCCTTACCATAATTAGCGGGGTATTTCTACTGTGAAGTAGGTTGAGTCTGGAAGCTCGCCTCGGCCGTTGCCCCCTCCAAGCATGACATGTACGCACGCCGCCTACGGCAGAGTGAAGGCGTGATGGACTATGTCGAAGATCTACAGCACAAGCGTCGTGAGCTGGAATGCATGGGCGTCCCGTAACCTGAAGGAGATATGGCTAGTGAGGTGGCTTCGATAGCAGTGCGTGTTTATTCTTTCATTGCCTGCGAGCAAACGCAGAGTGTGTCTCGCCTACGTGGAGGCCACGCCAGAGACCAACATGAGCAAGATGCCCGTTAACCTACTACTTGTCGCCGAACGAACTGCTCAAGAACTAAGAGACCGCGGCAGCAGTGATGGTGGACGTGGGGGTCAGCGTCAAGTCAATATAGGGAA
>NW_003303472.1:66106-75890 GCF_000142945.1 Phytophthora infestans T30-4 | reverse complement strand
GATTGCCAGATCCAACTTACCAACTGCGTCCAGACACCGACTAACGGAGGGGGTCCCCCGATGATCCGTGTTCTGCTGAACTTTCCTCACCTTGTGTACCCGTCGGTAGGGCGGGATCTTGCTCTCTCGGTAACTTCCGAAGAGTTCAAGTGGTGAAGCTTGAGTGTCTTGGCGAGACGTGGGGATGGGGTGGAGCAGCAGTGGAAAATCTTCACTCTGCGTCCGTGGATGGTTCCGAATCCTAAGCGAATATTCGAGCTTATGGATCCGGGGCCTAGATCGTGGATCTGGCCTTCGGGTTGCCTTGCGGGTGTGTTCCCTTGCCTTTGCGTTTCCTTTGCGTCGTACTTGCCGCCTCCTGTGACGGGATCTTGAGAGTTGAGAACCTCTAGGGTGTAACCAACCAAGTAGTAAATTCGGTTAACCTGTCGGATCTGCACAAGTAAAGAAAAAGCTCACTAGGTTGTAGGATCTGGCCAATGTATTATCCAGTTATCACTACCAACACTGATTCGCAATTCCCAACCTTCTCGGAGCTCGTACGGCCAATGTAGTTCCGGTTCTTGAGGGCAGGAAGGCACTTGTGTGTCACTGTGCAAATTGGAGTCTGTATTGATATTTAAGCCTATGCCTGCCTGGATTTCTACCTTCTATGTCTTTTACTTGCTAAATCCCTTACCAGGCTCGGCTGCATGTCCCTTCTTCCCTTGACCCATCATCCCAGCTGTATTATCTTCAGATCCACCGGATCCATGACGTAATCATCATGGTCACCCTATTATGGGTACACTCATCCGGATCCAGGTCGCTTGGATCCACTTCACTGTAAGTTTGCACTCGTCGTCGATCTGAGCTCTCCCATCATCCAACATCATCTCGCAACCGTCTGTGATCTCCATTGTCCAACGAAAGTTCGAGATCCACTGTATCCATCATCCCTATACCCTGGATCCAGGTCCCTCCAGGCGGGATCCTCCCTCCTTGGATCCGAACTCGGAAGTATGGGATCCGGGGTACCTCGCGGTGGATCTCGACTCCTCATTAGCCGTGGCTACTAGATCCACCTTCGGATGACACCTACCATCATTCCTTCATAGGATCCACACTCGATCCACTCTTATATAGTATATCCCATATTCATCTAAGTGAATCCAGGTAAGGGTGGATCCGAGGTAAGTCTTGGTGGATCTTGCCTTCTCGTACATCGCTCATACCAGATCCATCGTCACTTCATACGGGGTGCTGCTCGTCATGGCTAATTCACCACAGGCAACTTGCACCCGTGCCAGACAACCCAAATCCTCTCTAATCACTTGAAATTGTCACTGATTCGGGATAGTGACCCCGCGTCAGGCCCATTCTCTTATTTCGGAGAAAGCACTTCACCACAGTTTCAGCCAAGATGACCCGACTGACCTTCGATTCCAGTGCTTCAGTGGCTAACGAATCCGCGGCAGCGTTATATTCTCGTACAACGTGAAGATATTTAACTGATCGAAGCTTGGCTGTGAGTTCCTTGTGAGTATTCAGCAGCGCTAGCAAAGTTCCTTCCTGCATGCGATCACCCCTAGTGATTATTGAATCGCGAGCCTTGAGTCACAAACGATGACTAAATCCTCGGCACCGTGCGCAATAGCAGCTTTTACTCCGTTTATCATACCTGCATACTCTACCTCATTCACCGTGGTGGCCGAGAGGTAAGCGTTTGCAGCAATCACTATCTTTCACTCAGGAAGACTCCACATCACCCATGAACAACT
The DNA here is from genome assembly GCF_000142945.1 of Phytophthora infestans T30-4. Classification (NCBI taxonomy): domain Eukaryota; phylum Oomycota; class Peronosporomycetes; order Peronosporales; family Peronosporaceae; genus Phytophthora; species Phytophthora infestans. The sequence goes on along the minus strand of NW_003303472.1, from coordinate 74,130 downwards.
CCCGTAGCCACCGTACTTCTCTGTCTTCGCTGATCCGTCAAAAGACATGACTAATCCGCTGTAATTACGGGAAAGCCTGGCGTACAGCAACGCGGGGTCCATTCGAAAAGTCGGATAACCCTTGTTTGGAGGTGCCACCGGCGCGAGCGAGTCTTCCAGGTCGACGAAGCTCGTGATGCTTGACTGCAGTAGCTGCGCGAAGGCGCCATCCTTCTCCTTCACGCGCTGCACCTTCAGGTGCCACTGCGATCGCAGCACTGCGAACTGGACTGCTCGTCCGAAAAGAGACTTCGACTTATGTACCCACTCTAACGTCGAGAATCGTGTATAGACATGTAGCGTCTTTCCTGCCAGCTCGACGTAACAGATCTTCAACAGCAGAAGTAACGCCAAAACTTCCTTCTCAGCAGGATGGTAGTTCATCTCGGCCTCCTTGAGCACCCGACCGAGGAACCGTACGGGGTGTAACTTGCCTTTATGTTCTTGCATTAGCGTAGTGCTCAACGCCCATTCATTCGCAAAGAGCATGACGTGAACTTCTTTCGACCGATCGAAGTGCCTGAGGATGGGTGAATGTGAAACACTCGTCTTCAATTTTTCGAAGGAACGACGTGCCACAGAAAGGCCACCTTCAACGGCAAAGTCTTCATCCTTGAGCTGGTACAGCGCCGCACCGTAGACCGCGAAGTCTTCAATGAAGCGGCTGTAGTAATTAACCGCTCCAAGAAACGACTGCATGCCCTTCTTGCTTGTTGGAAACGAAAGCTCGGTGATGACCGCAAGCTTCTTGGGGTCAGCCCTGATACCTTCTGGCGAAATTTTATGCGACAGAAAGTCCACCTTGGGTTGGCAGAAGATGCTCTTGGTAAAGCAAATGCTTATCCGACACTGCGCAAATCTTGCCAGCAATCGGTCCAGCGTCGCCAGGCAGCTGTCGAAATCCTCGCCACCGAAGCAAATATCATCCACAAACGACCGTCGAACCAAATACAGGTACCGGTGATGATTCGTCCGGTTCCCCGTTCGTAAACATGTCAGCGACGGGGCTGTTGAGGAGTTGTAGTACAGGGTCGGTCTCTACCGGTGCTTCACGGTCTGCCGCGAACTTCGTTTGAAACGAGCCCTCGGCGCTTGGCCCACGACGTTCCTTGGCCTGTTCTTCAGCTAAACGCATCTTCTCCGAGTATTCAAACCAACCTCCTTTAGGTTGGACGAGCCCCCAGAGTGCGTTGTCAATCATACGCTGGTAGATCATCGGTGCGTTCTTTAATCCAAAGGGCATGCGCAACCACTCGAAGTGTCCGAGTGCGCAGACAAACGCCGACACTTTTCGTGCTCACAAGGTCATCATGACCGCCCAGAAGCCGCTTGCTGCATCCAGCGAGCAGAACCACAGGTAGCGTTCGAGATCTGTTAGCAGGTCGTCGACTAGCGGCATTGCATACTCCATGATCGCGGTGATAGCATTCACCATCTTGTAATCAATGCAGAGCCGGATGTCCAGCCCGTTCTTTTTCATCACAATCACGATCGGCGATGCCCATGGACTATCTGAAAAAAAAAACGATCAGTCCAGCTCGCAGCAGAGCGCGCAGCAGCTCGTACAGCCTGCCGAGGAATCGTAACGGCACGCGTCGGGCACGCTGTTTAATTGGGGCGTGCCCCTGTGTGTCGATATCGCATACCGCGGCGTAGGCTGGCGGCGGCAGTGCGTTACCACTAGCAATTAGAATCTGCTCGTGGTTCTTCAGCGTCGCGACCAGACGTTCTCGCCGATCAGTCGACAACTGAGGATCAGCAACATTAGACGCAGTGTAGTGATTTGTCGTGTTGATCTCTTCGGTCAGGTCCGGCAGGAGGGCCAATTCTTTTACGTAGTCTTCTAAGCCAATGTTGTTAACTGGGTGTTCGTAGAAATCATTTCTCCTATCCTCCGTTGCTTCATTTCCTTCGGTCGTCAACACTCGAGCAACCGAGATGTACGTTCCGTCCAACGTCGCTACGGATTCTTCCCTTGACTCAACATTGGCATCCGCTTTGATTTCAACAGTCGGTACTGGGTCCATCTCCTTCCCATCCTGGTTTCCCATCTCTGGGCCATCTGCCGAGTCGTCGTTCGCAATATTGAATGCGCGGGCCGGCGACATATTGGGTTGTTGACTTTTGTTCAGCTCCTCGTTCTGCCGCTGTCTTGACAGTTCGGCATTCGCACCAATCTTGCAATGAATACTCGGTGCCGTACTCAACACCTTCAGCGCGATGCCTGCATCCTCTGGATCAACCACCGATGTCTCGTTCGCAGATTTGGCGACACACAAGGCCGGGACAGCTTCATCAAAACAGGTGACTCCATTTAATCCAGTGCTGTTACTTGTCGCTTCCGTGGTCACCCCTGACTGGACACGAACACTCGTTGGCGTATGTACAACGTTTACCGGCCTCAGTAGTTCGTGTGTACGCACTACCAAGACTTCGTTCGCGTTACTGCCTCCGCCATGGGTTGTCGTGTACGTGTCCAAAGGTTCTGCGGAAGGCTGACCGTCAGCCGAATCCCCGGCTGTCACCCCAGACGCCAGACAGGCTTCCACTCGTTCACGTTCCTCCAGGATCAGTGCCCAACGTTCTGCACACGTCAGACGATCACTAGAATCCACTAGCGAGTCTTCTAGAGGCCGTGCTAGTACCCCACTGGGTTCTGGGTAGTGTCCCGTACCCGGGAATGTAGGCGTCGTGCCAGGCGCTGGCGGGCCGGCTTTTGTGACAAGGGACCTCGGCGAAGGTCAGCGTGCTGCGACGGCGGGAGGCTGGTTCCCGTTGACCCCGCAAGCTCCCACTCACTTCGCACAGGAGACTGGTGAAGTTATGGTGAGATTGTATTGGAACGCTACGGTGGAGTACTGGAACGGTGTGCGAGTTCCCTCCTATCGTCTTACGTGGCTGGGGACAAGGCCGGATGCGCAAGGAGGACCGCGTCTCGGACCTTCCTGTCGCCGCACGAGGACGGATGTCATGGAGAAGGACTCTTTTGGATCAAGATATACTTAAGCGGTGTCGTGTATAGGAAAGCGAGTTGGCGGTAGGCCCTCGTTCATTAGTCTCAGTCTTACATTTACTACCTCTTGCCTAAGCTGAGTGAGAGAAACAAACAAGAAGCTTTTTGGTGTATTAAGTTATCTTGTGCTACCGCTCCTGCCACTACTCGAGACCGTACTCCCTAAACAGCCGCGGACTACCCGACCCTAGAGGTGGTGTAGGACACTTGGTGGAGAAGCAGGGTAGTCTGCTTGCTGGAGAAGGTCTCGTTTGAGTGAAGACTCGCAGAAGAGCGTGTACTACTACTACTTCGACGGAGAAACATTGGGGCTGAGATGTCTTCCGCGCAAGGCCCTTACGAAGACGTCTACGACGAGTCTGGAGACGAAGAAACGGTCGCTGGACCGCAGGAGATCCTAACTGATCCCTCCCGACCGAGTTTGACTACTACTGAAGGTATTGGGGCCGTGCACTCTATGGTACAGCGTGCCGGTGTCCGAGTACGTGGTCAGAGTGGCCCGGATGCGGGTACTGGAAGGATTGAAGAAAGCTCGGTCCCGAGAGACACCTCGACGAGCGTTCCCGCGGTGCCTTAAGACTCGAACCCTGACACGTTCGTGGCGTTCCCACCCGGATCTACCGACTCGACTGAAGGCTGGCTTAACGCGTGTAGATGGCTCCAATCTATGGCGCCTTCTGAGGTGGCGGCGAGCCTCCCTGGTGCTTCGCAGCAGCCCTCGCAGCCTTGGAACACTGGAAACACGGGAAATGTACCCCCGAACGGCGGGCAAGTGACCCCTTCCCCCGCGAGAGTCCGGATGGCGATACCGTCCTATCAAGGGTACACTATCCAGAGTCCGATGACAGTGGGACTAGGAGCTGATCCCTTCCTCACGTCGGACGCGACGCAGAGAAGCACTCCCGTGACCGTCGCCCCAAGTTCGTGGGTGAGTGGGCCGGGAGCTGCTAGCTGGAACGCCCAGGCTCCTAGCAGAGGAGTAGGCGTGGGGTTTTCCCCGGTGGTAACTCAAGCGTCCCAAGTGTCTACAGGAGTTCCAGCACGAGGGGCGCCTGCCGTCTCTTTCGCGACTGTTCAGCCTAACCAAGGTCCAGGCCCGGTAAACACTTCCCCGACGACGAGTGGGTTCGGTCCGACTGTTCAACCCTCTGCTGCTGGAGCTGGTCCGTCTGGAGGATACGGGACCGCTGTGCCTGGTTACTCGTCGGCTAACCTTGGAGGAGCTCCTTGGAGCGACCCTAACGGAAGTTATGGCAGTAACTACGCCTCTGGGTACAGTCATCCCGCGCCGTCGGCTGCAGTGGTGCCTTTCGGGATGCCTACTAACATCCGGAACGCTATCCGCATGATTCAGCCGTTCTACTCTGATGGAGCGTCGGTCGAGAAGGCGAAGACATTCTGGGACTCTTTTGAGCGTGCTACAGTGGGTCTGGAGGAATCCATTCGTCTCAGTGCTTTCCGCGAGTGCCTGAAGGGCAAGACTGGTGAGGATTGGTGGACGTACGCTCGTATCAACTCTTTTGATACTCTCCGGACCCGGTTCCATAACCAGTTTATCTGCCAGACCCCGTTGCAGCTGATCGAGAAGCTCCAGAACACTAAGCGTCCTCGAGGAATGTCCGCCGAAGTGTGGGGCGACATGATCTCGGGCTTGTGTGACGACGCTCAGTGTTACGACGAGCAAATACGCTACCAGTACTTCCTAACGGGACTACGAAACAAGCAGTGGAGAGCCGCTCTCGACGGGAGTATGATTGACTCTATCCGTGGTGCTGTAACGCAGTTACTGTTCAAGAACATGCATCTCCCTTCTGACCACGACGATGAGTTCGAGAACACTTCGACGATTCACACCGAGAACTCTGCTTTGGAACGGATGATGAACATGATGCAACAGACCCAGAATTTGCTAGTGCAACAACAGCAACAGCAGCAACAGTTGCTGGAACGTCCTCTGGCTGCTGCTTACCCGGCTCCTGCCATGAATGTGGCTGCTGCTTACTCGCCTGCTGCTCAGAGTGTTCCGATACCTCAGGCTCAACCGGCCGCGACCACCCCTACTACCCCGTTCCGTGGCGTTCGTCATGGCCCGGACTTGTACACATAAGACGGTCAGATTGTGTGTGGTAGGTGTCACGTTCTTGGATGTAACCGGCTCAACTGTCGCCGAGGTAGGGCGACTTGCACCAGCTGTAAGGCTGCGGGTCATATCAGCGTCGAGTGTGAACATCCTCCTACGAACGGTTATCGGAACAACCCGCCGAGGAACGGTCGTAAGTGTTTCTTGTGTGACGAACCTGGTCACTTGCTTTCGGACTGTCCTTCGAAGGCGTCTCTGAAGACTCTTGGAACGGCTGCTCCTCAAGTGTCTACACCAGCCCAAGGACAAGCGCCCCGACAGCAGTGATGGGGGCGAGAGGGAGGGGAAGGGAGTGTCGCTCCTTCCTCTTGTCAATGGAACGACACAAGTAGGAACACTTTGAACTCCTTGGAGAAGTCGGCCGCGAGGTATGAAGTGCGTCCTATGCTGGGTGGAGTGAACCCCACCGTGCTGGATAAGTGTGAATCGCCTGAAAAAAGAGAGTGTGTAACTGGAAAAGTAGAGCAAGGAATACCTATGACCTTTGGAGCCCTCGAGCCCGTACGAGACGGTGCGTCGATGGTCCCCGGAGCAAGCCAAGAGTGGAGTGTGGAACGAGAAAGTGCAGTGCAAGAGAGTGCCGAACAAGAAGACAGTAACAGTAACGAGATGAGTGGCCGACGCAACGAGAAAACAATAACTGAGGAACCGTGTTACCTGCGAGAGATAAAACTACAACCTGAGAACGCAGTGGAACGAGGAGCCCCAATAGTGAAGGATAACTACGAGAATGTGGAGTCGAGTGTGAGTAAGCTCGCTAACATCATTAACGACCCGAGGAGTCACCTGGGTCGGAGCGGACACAGTCAAGAAAAGAGAGAAGTGTTCGTTCAAACCCAACCGGAAGAGCCTATAGTCGCTGAGGAAGGCATTCCAGACGGTAGCGTTGAACTAGAAAGAACGGACTCGGAGACTAGCCTGGAAGAGAACACTAGCCCGGGGAGAGACGTTAAAGAGATCGTAACCGCTGCCGATGAACCCGAGATAATGCCTTCGTACGCGCGAGTGTTCTCGAAGGAGGAACTGGATGCCCTACAAGAAGGAAAGGACATTGGAGCAGCTGAAGAGAAGGAGGAATACGACGAAGAGCTCGAAGATAGACTGTTTCCCCTGGACGAGGTCGAGCTGAAACGTAGACAAGCGGAGAACGCTGAACGGTCTAGGGAACTGTCCCTAGCCGAGCTCAGTACACTTCTTGGCGTTCCTGAGGAGAAACTGGAACAGACTCGTGAGTCTTCACCCGGACGGTTGTCTACCCCTGAATACTGGCTGGAGTGGTATCGCAAGACGCTGGCCTCGACGGGCGCGGCCAAGCGTGCCAACCGTAATTTCAAGGAAGAACCCCCGGATCACGTCGGTTCCGTAGTGGCGACCGCCTCGGATGGTCGAGACGAGGGTGGAGGGACCGATCCCCAAGTGTTTCCCCTCAATGAGATTAAGGTGGAAACCACTGTCGATCCCGTAGTGACGACCGACTCGGATGGCCGAGACGAGGGAGGAGGAACCGATCCCAAAGTGTGTCCCCTCAAGGAGATTAAGGTGGAAACCGTTCACTTTCCTGAATCGAGTGGATCAACCCCTGCAGAGGAACCGGAAGTCGTGGACCTTACCGTGATCGAGACCAATATCGCCTTAGACTTCAACCGACAACCGGGTAACCCCTCTGGTGCTTCCGCGGAGGACCACGATGCTCTCATCTCTGACGGAATAGTGCCTGAGCGATGGCGTGCTCTAATCTGGCAGACTGTTTATTATTTCGTGAAGACCGAGCAAATTCAGAAAGGATCGCTGTGCCCCGGTTGCCCTGCTGAAGAGTTGAGGACCGAGAAACTGATGGAAGAGGGAAGCGTTCCTATATGGAAGCAGGACCTTGAGACCAGGACTCAAGACACTCTCAAGCGTTTCCTTGATCCGTCTGCAGTCGAGCTGGAGAATCTGCTGGTGCGGAGAATCATGGAGCTATATATGAAGGAAGGAGACAAACAGCGCGTGAAGATCATAGAGCGGAGGTCCACTTGCCGCAAATGTCGTCCGACAGAACCTGACCCTGAGAAGACGCCCCTCGCGAAACGGGTTAGTTTTGACTGTTCATCTCTTTTCAGCCGACGCTCCGAAGCTATTGGGTGACGCTGCTCGTCGGGAGACTCGGAAAATGGTTTGTACGGTTACGTGAGCGTTGTGGCCGACTGACCCGCTCCGAAGAGAAATCCTGGTCTCCGAGAAGTGCCTGACTCTATGGCGGACACCTCGACCGAAGATGACGACTTTGTGGTCCCGAACGGCAAGCGTGTGATTGGATCTGTTGGCGGAGTAGAAGCGTTATCGTGGGGTTTCATAGAAGACACTCCTGCGGAACTACTAATCGACTCGGGAGCAGTAGCGTGTCTGGTGCACAGCCGCGTATTAGCTCGCCTAGGCCTAAGTCACGCTCCAAGGATGCCCTATGTTGGAAGCCTGAAGGGAGTGTCCGGATCCGTTATTTCCATCAGAGGTGTCATTGACCTGCCGGTGACGCTCGGGTCCGTCGAGAGAAGAATTCCGTTCGCAGTCGTCGATACTCTACACGTGGATGCTATCCTAGGGACTAACGCTCTACGGGAATTCAGAGCCGTGGTAGATCTGGACGCTAACACTGTGACGCTGAAGGACACTGGAGAGGTGTTCCCGATCGGTTCTCCTCGCGTCGAAGAATGCTACTTGTCTCGAATCACTTCTAATGTTCGTGTCTACCGTGGAGCGCAAGCTCTTGTAGTCGCTGACGTCCAGGGTGAGGTCGAAGACGGTACGACCATTCTCGTGGAGGGTCTCGCGACTCTGTATAATACTGTCAAG
>NW_003303472.1:41888-53802 GCF_000142945.1 Phytophthora infestans T30-4 | reverse complement strand
ATAAGTGCACACTTCGTCTTTTGACGCCTACAAGTAACGTCTTCTTCTTCTCTCTACTTCTTCTCGACCTGTTATACGAGTTATAAACCGGAAGAACGTTGAAGGTCCTCCTTCGCTTCGAGGGTGAGACGCATGGGAAGTCATGCCAAAAAGCTCAAGAGTCGCTCGAAACACTTCTTGGCGCCTGCGTCAGTAAACTCCACGGAAGAACCCACGGTGGCAAGGTGGACGAAGCCGGCACCGTAGGGCGACCACCAGACAGCACTCGGTGAGGCAACGGCTCAACCGACGGTGCACCACCACGACGCGGCACCGAAGTGTAGGTGACCGTGATCATGCGCCCAGGTCCAGCATCGAGAGAAAAAATAAGCGGACGAGGAGACACTGGAACAAGAGGAGAAGATGCTGGTGTTGGGTGACTTGCTGGTGGCGAAGGAGGCGGACCGGCAACTATGATTGGAGAAGTCATCATCGGCGAAGGATTTGGCCGAGGTGGAGTCGGAGGACGAGCTGGACCAAGATTGCTCCAATTTCTCTCGGAATCTTCAATATTTCCGTCATTGAGTGTGCTTGAATGATCGGTAGGTGGCGGAACACCACCGCCACCACTGGGAACATCAGGAGAATCATCCACCGAAGGTTCATTATCATCCACGTCATCTCCACGATCGTCATCAGCATTTCCATCGTCGTTAATCTCCATCGAAAAGTCGGGCGAAGACACGCTTGGTACGACAGCCGTCGGAACAGTCGGAGCCGGCTTTGAAGACACGGAGGCTAGTGGAGCAGCTTCAACAGGGGCAGACCCTGCTGTAGAAACCACTCCCGAGACTTCAACTGTCTTGGACGTCGCAACAGACGCCGAAGCAGACTTGCCTTGTGGGACAGTGTGGTTCGACTCTTCACCTTCATCACTTGAGCCGAACATGAGTCGCATTTGCTCGGCTTCGCGCAGAGCTTCTTCAGCAGCACGTATGTCGGCTGGAGAAGGCGAAATCGTTGAAGCTGGTGGCTTGGCCGCATCGGGGGGACCCTGAGGCGGGGGCGAAGGCGCGTCAGGAGAATCGGGAACATCATCGTGATCCCCAGAGCCCACATCTTTACCCGAAGGCTCTGTGGCAGTTCTTGAACCGAAGGGACGCTGCTTGGACCAGCATTCCCCATGTCCACGTCACTCTGGTCGCCGCTGAGGTCGACTACGGCGGGAGTGGAAGAAGACGCTGATGTAGGAGGTGGCGTCCATGAGCTTGGAGAAGACGGTACAGACTGGGACCGAGTCTTCATATGACGTCGGGGCGACTTGGCAGGAGAATGAGGACGAGATTTCTTGCGCTTCTTCTGGACCGCCTTCTTCCACGCCTTCGGGCCGAACAGCGATCTACGAGCAAACTTGGGCGTTGAAGTATCGGCAGGTGGCGCATCACCGAGACCGGCAGCTGCCATCGAAGTACTGGCCTTGTCCGTTGGGATTGGAGCCTTGTCTTCGTCAGAATCGTCCGGCTCGTCGTCCGGCTCGTCGTCCGGCTCGTCGTCTGAATCCTCGCCACCTGGTCTAAGACGCTTATGGGACTTCCCATGGGCCACTTGGTGAGCGGCCTTGGCCAAAGCTGCAGGAAGGGCTTGAGGATCGTCCGAAGACGCGGTGGCAGACTGGATGCGCCGCAAAGCGACTAACGTCTCCTGATCCAAGTCCAGCGCGTCCAGGTCCAGCTCACCCGCAGTCAGACCTATCACGAAGGATTCTGAACGAACGTTAGTTGCTGAACACACGGTGGAAAGAGCGACATCAGGAACGTACCATCAACAGCCAGACGCAGTACCTCGGGATCCATCCTGGCCAGCCTCACGTGTGCACGGAAGGTGCGATTTGCTTGGAGGAGGCGAGTGTTACGGTCTTGCTGGTTCTCGAGGACCTTGAGCGTGTCGTTATCAACATACTTGCCCTGGGCAAGCTTTACCAGAAGGAGGTGGAGCTTCCGGGTCTGCTCGGTATTCGCTCCAATAGAAGACTTGTACACCTCGCGTTCGCGAGCCAGCTTCTTTTGCAAAGTGCTGATGAAAACGTCCCATGCTTGGACCTCGCAGTGGAGACGGCTCAAGTCCTCTGCGTGTCGCTCCATAGTGGCTTGAACAGTGGCGAGCATGGCGTCGTTCTTAGCGTTCGACTCGCGGAGAATCTTGACGTTGTGGTGAAGGGCTTCAATCTCAGCGTTGGCAGCCTTGAGGAACGCCTCCGCGTTCTCACGAGCCATAATTTCGGGTGCCACCGAACGTACGGCGGCAGCAGCCTCGGACTGAGCAAACCGCAGCTGACGCTCCAAGTCGGCAACTCGTTCGGGTAATGCCGACAGCGCGTCAGGAACAGGTTGTACCGCAGCGAGGACATCATCGAAACCAACAGCAGTCGCGAGGCGACGTTGAGTGTGTACATCGCCGTGGAGAGGAGGCGCAACGCTGAGCTGTACTTGGTGACGAGCCATTGCAGTCAAGTACGGAATTATCGAGGTCATCATGTGATCGACCGATGCCTCCCGTACTTTCAGCCAGCATGGCGCGCAGCGAAATCTTCGGTGAGTCGGTGGTGTACCACCAGCAGGCGCAGGAGGAGCAGCAGGAGCCATCTCCGCGGATTCAGCGGCGACAGGGAGTGCTGCAGGAGCTACCGCAGGGGGTGAAGAGTCCGGGACAGGAAGCATCGGAGGACCGGCTGATGCCGCAGCTATCGAGGAAGTGCAGCAGGCTGAGGGGCGTTCGAAACCTCGGTCCTGCCCTCCTAAGAAACAAGACGAGAAATGCATGGTGATGAGCAAGAGCCGATGATTCAAGAGAAGGATGAGCTGACGTACATCCAGCTGTTCACGTTCGCGGCGTCGGCGAGGATTGAGACGCTGAAACACGTCGGACACGGCTCGGTTCAGACGCTTGGACATACGGTGGCGAGATGGTGAATTGAAGAATGAAGAAATGTCACAACGGGCACCAGTACCGTGGCTTCCATTGCGACAGGGGTAGTTGTGGTGTAGTGATTTCTCCGTAGTTGCGGATTATCACCCGTCGACAAAGACGTGACACCGCCCAAGATGTTCAAGCAACGAACCCTCGGTCATGTGATGTACGGAGACGCCAAGGTGCATGGGACTCGACGGCGTCACTCCCGAGCTTTCAACGAGTATTGGATACGGCCATATGTCACTGAATCCAGGCTGTCCTTATTATTAATAATGGACTGGCCGGATTCGCATTCAGCGGACCATCTACGGTACGAGCCCTCAGTGGCGGTTGGGATGAGTTCGCGGAAGACTCAGCGACCCTTGGAAGGCACGTTCACCGTCTGGGACAGGGCGCGGACCGTTAAAGATACTCATGCGACGGGGCAGACGACGCTTGGCATGCAAGAAGATCCATAACGGATCATTGCTCACTTGATATTTGTATATTTGATTAGGACTTCTTATTAGGAATAGACCCGAAAGGGTAAGCTTAAATACAGAACAGAATTTCCACTCAAGCACACAGAGCGACGTCCGGCTTCAAGGTAAGCGTCAGGTCAAGCTTGTTTGAGTGTGTTATGCCTGTCGGTGAACTCGAAGCTCTGTAGCGAGGGTTCATCTGGCAAGGCCAAGAGACTTTGTGTAATGGCTGATTACTATCGGAAGGTTTTTACGTGACGGCTTATTGTTGCCTATTTGCACGACTGGGAGTGCTTGGATTGCCTCCCTTTTATTCTTCCAGCCGAATGTTGAACACTCGGTGATCTCGTAAAAGGCTTACCCGTGCCTGGTACCCTTCCGCTGTTGGGACCACGAGGATTCAAAACACCTGCTAGCTTTGCTCGTGCTAGTAGCGTGTTCTTATTTTTACTGGTTGGCCTATATAAGTAGTTTACAAGGTCCAGTTTGTCCCGGTGCAAGGGCAGAACTGGGGTCTTCAGGTCCGCCCGAACGATCGTTTACTATCCTAGTAGACGTATTGTTGTGGGAACATCCTAACTACATTTGTAGCTAGAGTTCACGTGGGATTTCCAACACCACAACTGGTGCCGCGACCCGGGTACAGATTGTGACCATTGTGAACTGTTTGTATGGCCTTCCCAGTTTACGAGGCTACCAAGAGAAGAAGAACAAGAAAAAGACAAGGAACATGGCGAAAGGACAACCGACGGTACCAGTTACGCCTGCCAAGTCTGGCGGGGCTCGCAACGAGAGTTCAAGCCCGGCTGCGCGCCTTGCAGCCGCCACCGAGCTTTCAGTGAGCTTCGACGACGAAGCGGACATCGGTCCTGACGCCCACGATTATGAAGATTACGAAGACAAAACGCCGGCTCCAGAGCCAGGCGCAGCGACGCCGGAGACGGCCACGCTATCATCAGGGCTGACCGGGGCGACCGGGTCCCTTTCGAGGAACCTCGCCGACGAGCTCGATGATGTTGCGGGACCGGAACCCGCCTACGAAGATTATGACGATGGGACCGAGGGTTCTAAACCTTCGGTGGCGAGTGCAAAGCATTCAGCACTGCTGAAAGCACCTCGCCCACCTATCAACGGTGATACACCAGCCGCCAAGCGCGTTTTCGACCGCGTACAAGCGCTGATGCAGAATGATGAGTGGATGCAGCTGTTCAAGCCCATCCCCAAGAAAAAAGCCGACTGGCCTGCGCTTGCGCAGGAGCTTCAATACCCAGTCAACTCGGTTTGGACTAGCCAAGTCGCCGAGGATTCAGTTTCGCTACTGTTGTCGCTGGGCTTCGAGAACGGGACGTACCCATCGACGATGTCGCTCCAAGATTGGAGTCCACATGAAGCCGGAGCTGCTCTCCAGAAATGGAAGAAGAAGCTTCGGGAGGCGTTTGGCGCTGTTGGCATCAACGCCGGAAAGCAGCCTGTGAGTCGACCGATGATTCAAGATGAAGATCCGTCCAAGATTCCACTGCCGCCGACACCCCAACGACTCGTTCGTACTCCTCCGACCAAGCGTGGAGCTGAGCGGGGTGTTTTCGGCACTACCGAAGCTTCACCGTACTTTCAAGACTCCCACATGGTTACGACACGTTCGGAGAGCCGTATGCAACGTATTTACACTAGTAACGAGGGTTCGTTCGGTCGCCGAGGCGGTGCGCGAGCTCCCAAAGGTGGTGCCGGACGTCGTCAAGTCGACAGCGATGGTTCGTCCAGTGACGATGACATTTTGGTGCGTACATTCGACGAGGAAGATCCTCAACTCGAGTTGATGCGTCAGATGAATGCGCTAGCGACGCTGAACGACGTGGACCCGACACCGAGGACATTCCGACTTGCGAGTTTCGGCCAAGATGACTCGACTGACGTTTGATTCCAGCGCTTCAGTGGCTAACGAATCCGCGACAGCGTTGTATTCTCGTACAACGTGAAGATATTTAAATGATCGAAGCTTGGCCGTGAGTTCCTTGTGAGTATTCAGCAGCGCTAGCAAAGTTTCCTTCCTGCATGCGATCACCCCTAGTGATTATTGAATCGCGAGCCTTGAGTCACCAACGATGACTAAATCCTCGGCACCGTGCGCAATAGCAGCCTTGACACCGTTTATCATTCCTGTGTACTCTGCCTCATTCACCGTGGTGGCCGAGAGGTAAGCGTTTGCAGCAATCACTACCTTCCACTCAGGAATGCTCCACACCACCCATGAACAACTCCCGTAGCCACCGTACTTCTCTGTCTTCGCTGATCCGTCAAAAGACATGACGAATCCGCTGTAATTACGGGAAAGCCTGGCGTACAGCAACGCGGGGTCCATTCAAATAGTCGGGGAACCCTTGTTTGGAGGTGCCACCGGCGCGAGCGAGTCTTCCACGTCGACGAAGCTCGTGATGCTTGACTGGAGGAGCTGTGCGAAGGCGACATATTTCTCCTTCACGCGCTGCAATTCAGGTGCCACTGCGATAGCAGCACTGCGAACTGGACCGCGCTTCCGAAGAGAGACTTCGACTTATGCACCCACTCTAACGTCGAGAATCGTGTATAGACATGTAGCGTCTTTCCTGCCAGCTGGACGTAACAGATCTTCAACAGCAGAAGTAACGCCAAAACTTCCTTCTCAGCAGGATGGTAGTTCATCTCGGCCTCCTTAAGCACCCGACCGAGGAACCGTACGGGGTGTAACTTGCCTTCATGTTCTTGCATTAGCGTAGTGCTCAACGCCCATTCATTCGCAAAGAGTATGACGTGAACTGCTTTCGACCGATCGAAGTGCCTGAGGATGGGTGAATGTGAAACACTCGTCTTCAATTTTTCGAAGGAACGACGTGCCACAGAAAGGCCACCTTCAACGGCAAAGTCCTCATCCTTGAGCTGGTACAGCGCCGCACCGTAGACCGCGAAGTCTTGAATGAAGCTGCTGTAGTAATTAACCGCTCCAAGAAACGACTGTATGCCCTTCTTACTCGTTGGAAACGAAAGCTCGGTGATGGCCGCAAGCTTCTTGGGGTCAGCCCTGATGCCTTCTGGCGAAATTTTATGCGACAGAAAGTCCACCTTGGGTTGGAAGAAGATGCTCTTGGTGAAGCTAATGCTGATCCGACACTGTGCAAATCTTGCCAGCAATCGGTCCAGCGTCGCCAGGCAGCTGTCGAAATCCTCGCCACCGAAGCAAATATCATCCACAAACGACCGTCGACCAAACACAGGTACCAGCGATGATTCGTCCGGTTCCCCGTTCGTAAGCATGTCAGCGACGGGGCTGTTGACGAGTTGTAGTACAGGGTCGGTCTCTACCGGTGCTTCGCGGTCTGCCGCGAGCTTCGTTTGAAACGAGCCCTCGGCGCTTGGCCCACGACGTTCCTTGGCCTGTTCTTCAGCTAAACGCATCTTCTCCGAGTATTCAAACCACCCTCCTTTAGGTTGAACGAACCCCCAGAGAGCGTTGTCGATCATACGCTGGTAGATCATCGGCGCGTTCTTTAATCCAAAGGGCATGCGCAACCACTCGAAGTGTCCGAGTGCGCAGACGAACGCCGATACTTTACGCGCTCGCAAGGTCATCATGACCGCCCAGAAGCCGCTTGCTGCATCCAGCGAGCAAAACCATAGGTAGCGCTCGAGATCTGTTAACAGGTCGTCGACTAGCGGCATTGCATATTCCATGATCGCGGTGATAGCATTCACCATCTTGTAATCAATGCAGAGCCGGATGTCCAGCCCGTTCTTTTTCATCACAATCACGATCGGCGATGCCCATGGACTATCTGAAAAGACGATCAGTCCTGCTCGCAACAGAGCGCGCAGCAGCTCGTACAGTTTGCCGAGAAATCGTAGCGGCACGCGCCGGGCACACTGTTTAATTGGAGCGTGCCCCTGTGTGTCGATATCGCATACCGCGCCGTAGGCTGGCGGCGGCAGTGCGTTACCACTAGCAATCAGAATCTGCTCGTGGTTCTTCAGCGTCGCGACCAGACGTTCTCGGCGATCAGTCGACAACTCAGGATCAGCAACATTAGGCGCAGTGTAGTCAATTGTCGTGTTGATCTCTTCGGTCAGGTCCGGCAGGAATGCCAGCTCCTTCGCGTAGTCTTCCAAGCCAATGTTGTTAACTGGGTGCTCGTAGAAATCATTTCTCGTATCCTCCGTTGCTTCATTTCCCTCGGTTGTTAACACTCGAGCAACCGAGATGTATGTTCCGTCCAACGTCGCTACGGATTCTTCCTATGACTCAACATTGGCATCCGCTTTGATTTCAACAGTCGGTACTTGGTCCATCTCCTTCCCATCCTGGTTTCCCATCTCTGGGCCACCTGCCGAGTCCTCGTTCGCAATATTGAATGCGTGGGCCGCCGACATATTGGGTTGTTGACTTTCGTTCCGCTCCTCGTTCTGCCGCTGTCTTGACATTTCGGAATTCGCACCAATCTTGCAATGAATACTCGGTGCCGTACTCAACACCTTCTGCACGATGCCTGTATCCTCTGGATCAACCACCGGTGGCTCGTTCGCAGATTTGGCGACACACAAGGCCGGGACAGCTTCGTCAAAACGGGTGACTCCATTCAATCCAGTGCCGTGACTTGTCGCTTCCGTGGTTACCCCTGACTGGACACTAACACTCGTTGGCGTATGTACCACGTTTACCGGCCTCAGTAGTTCGTGTGTACGCACTACCGAGGCTTCGTTCGCGTTATTGCCTCCGCCATGGGCTGTCGTGTAAGTGTCCAAAGGTTCTGCGGAAGGCTGACCGTCGGCCAAATCCCCGGCTGTCACCCCAGACGCCAGACAGGCTTCCACTCGTTCACGTTCTTCCAGGATCAGTGCCCAGCGCTCTGCACATGTCGGACGATCACTAGAATCCACTAGCGAGTCTTCTAGAGGTTGTGCTAGCACCCCTCCGGGTTCTGGGTAGTATGGTCGATCAACTGCTGAAGGCTGAGTTGCAAGCCATTGTTCGTAGATTTCGCATTCACGCTGAAAGAGCTCGCGGTCTCTACAACCTTCGTAGGCCAACACTTGCCAGTCTTGGTACTTCTTGGACTCCAGACGCACAAGCCGTCACCTCGTGGCAAATCCCCATCTGGAATCCACATCGCGATCGAGTCGTGTGCTGGTAGGTACACAGTTCGATCAGACACGTTGGTCAATCGAATGCTCTGAGGCCGTCCACGTCGAAACCTCGTCACTGACGGGATTAGCTTGTTCGTTCGACGAAGCCACAGTACGTGTTCTTCCAGCCCGACTTGACGCTTCGCTAGTCGATATTCTCGCCACTCGTGCGCTTGAATGTCCAACCGCTCGGGTGGCCCGGCGTTAACATGGGAGCCGTATTCTTCGCTGTCGATCATGTTCTTGGTCTTTATCAGCGGGATTTGGACTTCGTGCGGTAATTGCGCCGCGCCGTGGAACAGGTCCAACCGGATCCCAGCTGGGATCATAAAGTCGGTCCCGAGTACCACGTCGACGCCTGCACTATGCGCCATTACCCACATCTCAAACTCGTACACCATCTCCCATCCGAGCGTAATCTTGACGCACGCTCGTCGCGTCGTAGACACCTTGCCTTCGTTGATTCCTTGAATGTCAATGCGGCGTCTGTGATCAGGCACATCTCGGAGTCGCAACTTCTTGGCAAAGGTGTCAGTGATCACACTAACGTTCGCTCCTGTGTCGAGGAGGATCCTCGTTCGCTGGTCGTTCACAGCGCCTTGCACCAGAGCTCTCATTCTGATCCGTCGGTCGAATTTCTTGGCCGACCACCACCCCTGTCTCTCGCCAGGGTTCAACTTCATCATCTTGGAGTGACCCGTGGGCTCGTCTCGCGCTGCACTCGAAACCAAGCCGAGCGAACCCTCGCTGGTGCCCTCATCAGCATCAGCACACTCCACTATTTCTCCAACACCTCCACCGAGGATTCTACTCCTCTCCTTTTCATTTTCCGTCGCGTTCACACTTGTTACGTATTTATCAGGCCATTTACTCTGCCCCATGAAAGCAAAGATACACTCTGCTTCCATTGAAGGCTCGGTTAACTGTGGCAGCCCGATAGGGACCAACCCAGTTGTAGTTGGCGGGCTGCTAGTTTAAATGACGTTCTTGAACGACGGCCTTGAGCTCTGGCGGGAGTTCCTCCTTCGTGCCTTTAGTGCGCAGAAATTTGGCAAGGTCTTGGAAGTTGCGGAAAAGTTCGCATTGTCCAGCATCGTGGAGTTGTTTGCAGAACTTGCATCGCTTGTTACAGTAGTGGGCGGAGTGACTCATGCCACCGCACACCGCGCATGGTCCGTACTGTGGGCGTCGGTTGTCGCGGTTGAAGTCACGTCTACCGCGTTGGTCCTGATTGAACCCACGGTCACCACCTCGGCGATTTTGATTGAAGCCATTCTCGCGATCAGGCATTTCCACGCGGTTGACGGTTGTCTGAACGTGCGTAGGTGCCTTCAGCAGCTGTACGGCGCTCATTTTCGGTAGCAGCGACGAGGTATCGGTCGTTTGCATCCAATGAGAAATCACCATCCGTATTATCGGGCTGAAAGTCGTTGTACTCATTTTGGACATCGTCGTAAGCGCTCGGATCTTCGTTTGAATACTCGTTGCCTCCTTGAGCAGCTTCACGACCTTCTAATTCAGCTAGTAGGTCATCCACCGTTGCTTCAATGAGCGTCACTCTTGGTTTGTTGCGGTTGTCATCGCGGCGACGGTCATCAAGCCGATTGTTGCGGGCGTACCCATCGTCGCGTCGCGCGTCACGACTCTTGGAGTATCGGTACTCATGGTCACGCTTGTCCATCCTCTCCTTGCCCTTGAGAACATCTTCGATGATCTCTTCGAGCTCGTGAATGTCGGCGACTCGAGCGTGGTAGAGGCTCTCCGCTAGCTTGTCATCGTCGCATGTTGCCAGGAACTGCTGTACGTGTTCTTTCGCGTCGCGACCACTCTTCTCAAAGTGTAGACGGGCGGTCCGAGCGTAGCCGTTCAGCCTGTTTTATGTAGTCGCACATATGTTCATTTCGTTCCCGCTTGGCGGAGTAGTAACGCGACAGTGCCGTCTGCGTGAGCTGCGAGCAGTAGTAGCGGATGAACGCGTCGCTCAACAGCTTCCACTTGCGCTTCGTCTTCTTCGAAAGTTGACGGAACCAATGAATGGCTCCGTTCCGGAGGCTTAGCTCAAATGGAATGCACCATTTATCGGCATCTGTGTGGGTTCCAGTCATTTCATAGACGAACCCACGGAGCCACTGCATACAGTTCTCGCTCTTGTTGCGAGAGCCTGAGAACGGCTTGATGCGATCCAGCGGTCGGTGCGAAGCCATTTCAATCCTCGGTGTTGGGTCCACGTCGTTCAGCGTCGCTAGCTCATTCATCTGACGCATCAACTCGAGTTGAGGATCTTCCTCGTCGAATGTACGCACCAAAATGTCATCGTCACTGAACGAACCATCGCTGTCGACTTGACGACGTCCGGCACCACCTTTGGGAGCTCGCGCACCGCCTCGGCGACCGAACGAACCCTCGTTACTTGCGTAAATACGCTGCATACGGCTCTCCGAACGTGGCGTAACCATGTGCGAGTCTTGAAAGTACGGTGAAGCTTCGGTAGTGCCAAAGGCACCACGCTCAGCTCCACGCTTGGTCGGAGGAGTACGAACGAGTCGTTGGGGCGTCGGCGGCAGTGGAATCTTAGACGGATCTTCATCTTGAATCATCGGTCGACTCACAGGCTGCTTTCCGGCATTGATGCCAACGGCGCCAAACGCCTTCCGAAGCTTCTTCTTCCATTTCTGGAGAGCAGCTCCGGCTTCATGTGGACTCCAATCCTGGAGCGACATCGTCGATGGGTACGTCTCGTTCTCGAACCCCAGCGACAACAGTAGCGAAACTGAATCCTCGGCAACTTGACTAGTCGAAACCGAGTTGACTGGGTATTGAAGTTCCTGCGCAAGCGCAGGCCAGTCGGCCTTTTTCTTGGGGATGGGCTTGAACAGCTGCATCCACTCATCATTCTGCATCAGCGCTTGTACGCGGTCGAAAACGCGCTTGGCGGCTGGTGTATCACCGTTGATAGGTGGGCGAGGTGCCTTCAGCAGTGCTGAATGCTTTGCACTCGCCACCGAAGGTTTAAAACCCTCGGTCCCATCGTCATAATCATCATAGGCCGGTTCCGGTCCCGCAACATCATCGAGCTCGTCGGCGAGGTTCCTCGAAAGGGACTTGGTCGCCCCGCTCAGCCCCGATGATAGCGTGGCCGTCTCTGGCGTCGCTGCGCCTGGCTCAGGAGCCGGCGTCTTATCTTCGTAATCTTCATAATCGTGGGCGTCAGGACCGATGTCCGCTTCGTCGTCGAAGCTCACTGAAAGCTCGGTGGCGGCTGCAAAGCGCGCAGCCGGGCTTGAACTCTCGTTGCGAGCCCCGCCAGACTTGGCAGGCGTAACTGGTACCGTCGGTTGTCCTTTCGCCATGTT
>NW_003303472.1:27944-40661 GCF_000142945.1 Phytophthora infestans T30-4 | reverse complement strand
AGATGGAGGACAAGATGTCGGCTACTAGCAACAGAGAAGATGAGAATGCCACTATCCGAGAAGAACAAGGTCAGACTGGGAGTCTGCCTTCGAGGATGCGACCCAGTCTGTCGACTACGCAAGGCCTCCAAAACGTGCAGAATATAGTAGATCAAGCGGCCAACTGACTTGGAGGGAACAACTCTAGTACTAGTGTCGAGCCACCCGCGGACGCTTTGGGCTCCGGGGTCCCTGCGACCTTCACTACGGACGAATTGGGCCCGATACTGACCCTGGACGGCGGCGGCGGCCGAGGTACGGTGCAAGGCTGGCTCAACTCCCTCAACTGGTTGAGATCCGTGGCTCCTCCTGAGATTGCCGCCGCTATGGAGAGAACTGGTGGGAACAGTATCGTGGGGACTCCCCCTCCTACAACTCGAGTAAGGACTGCAATCCCGTCTTACCAAGGTTTCACAATCCGAACCCCGAATACGTCATATGGGCAGGACTTCAACCCATTCTTCTCTCTACCGACTGTCCCTGAAAACGGTGGACGTGCTTCCCCGGCAAGTATTCCTCCGAGGACCTCTAAGGCTCCTCCTTGGGGTCTCCAACTCTCTGGTAACTTGCAAGGTGGCGGGGGGAACGCTCCAGCAGTAACCGTTCCCGTTCCTCAGAGTGCTCCCTTCCAGGCCTCATCGCCTACCGTTCGAATTCCTACACAAAGCCCCGGGTCTCGCACTTCGACTACCAGTGGAATCGCGTACGGAGTCGACCCTACGGGAACTGCCCGAGCTTCACAAAGAAACGGAGGAACTACGGCTTCTGCCGGAACCCATCAAGGTCTTGCGTATGGGGAATATGTAGGGAACTCCTACTACTCATCGCCTACGTATGGTAATACGCCTTTGGCGACTAGTGGCCAGTATGGTATGCCCACTAACATCCGGAACGCTTTCCGCATGCTCCAACCATTTTACTCGGAGGGAGCGTCGGTAGAGAAAGCTCGATCCTTCAGGGAGGCCTTCGAGAACGCCACTATCGGGCTGGACGAACCCCTGCGACTAAGCGCTTCCCGGGAGTGCTTGAAAGGCAAGGTCGGCGAAGATTGGTGGATGTACTCGCGCATCAACAGCTTTGAGGCTCTGAGAACTCAGTTCCACAACCAGTTCATCAGTCAGACCCCGTTGCAACTGATTGAGAACCTTAAAAACACTAAGCGACCCAGGGGAATGTCCGCCGAAGTGTGGGGCGACATGATTCCAAGCCTCTGCGATGATGCTCAGTGCTACGATCCTCAGATGCATTACCAGTACTTCTTGTCTGGACTTCGGAACCGAGATTGGAGGAGCGCTCTTACCACGACAATGATTGACTCCATCCCTGCGGCTGTGGCCATGTTGCTCCTTGATAAGATGCATCGTCCGGTTGAAGACGACGCCGAGTTCGACAATGTGCCGTCCCCTAAAGCTTCCCAAGAGAACGCTGTCCTCGAACGCATGATGAACATGATGCAGCAGACGCAGAATCTACTCACTCAGCAGCAACAGCAACAGCTTAAACAGCAACAGCAGTTGATGGAGCGTCCCCTGACGACCGCCTATGCTCCCCCGGCGATGAATGTAGCCGCCGCCTACTCTCCTCCTGATCCGAACCCTTCTCTGCACTATCAGCCTACCGGAACGCTTCCTATTACGCCTATCAGGAGTGTTCGTGTGGGTCCGGACTTGCGCACTCAAGATAGTCTTCTCGTGTGCGGTCGGTGTCACACTCTGGGGTGTAGTCGAATTCACTGTCGCCGCGGCAAAGCCACCTGTCCTCACTGTAAGGAAGTGGGCCACATCGGTCCTGAATGTGAGCGTGACCCTCCTAGCGGATTTTGGAACACCCAGCCGAGGAGCGGTCGCAAGTGCTTCCTGTGTGATGAATCAGGTCACATGTTGGCGGAGTGCCCTCTAAAGACGTCGCTGAAGAGACTTGGCGGTCCGGCTGGGGCAACGGTGGGACCTGTCCTAGGTCAAGCGCCCAACCAACAATGATGGGGGCGAGAGGGAGGTGAAGGGGGTGTCGCGCCTTCCTCTTGTCTATGGATCGACACAAATGGGAACACTTTGAACTCCGCGGAGGAGTCGACCGAGAGGTATGAAGTGTGTCCCGTTGGAGGTGGGATGAGTTCCGCCTTACCGGAAATAAATCAAACGACCGTAAGCAACGAGCATATGACGAGAACTGAAGAGCTACTGCCGTTTGTGAATGAAGGACGTACGGCGCCCGTGTGGAACGGGGTATCGGTAGTCTTAAACACTAACGACTGTTGGAGGACGGAGAAAGAAGCGTTTGTAAAAGAGGTAGGCTCGGGACCCGTATGGGACGGTTCCGCAATAGCTGCGCACGTCGACGAACACGCCAATGCGAGCCTAAGAGTGGTTACGAGAGATGACCAAGAGAGCGAAATCGAAACGGCGAACGAAAAACTAAGCAAGGAAGGAGAAACGGAAGAGCCGCAACATGAGGCGTCCTCGGCGGAACGAGACTACCCGTCGACGTCAACGAGCCACAAGAGTGTGGTTTCGAGCGTGCTAGATCAAGACAAGAAGAATGGTGTGTCCAATGACTGCCCTATACAGGAGGAGTTATTTCAAGACGTGACGGAGGTACTCAAAAGCCCAACCCGAGAAGAGTATGGAACTACCGAAGCTAGTGTTCCAGTCTCAAAGGCGGAACCACGCGAGCAGGAGAAAGGCGTGACCCCTCCCGAGAGGAACGACGCCTCCGAAAAGGACTTTGAGGACGTCGCCAGTACTAAGTCTCCAAAGGATGAACCGCAGAAGGAGCCTTCCTTCGCGAGAGTGTTCACCAAAGAAGAACTAGATACTTTGGAAGAAGGTAAGCCATCCGAGCTGGCTGAAAAAAGAGAAGAATATGACAAAGAGCTCGAAGACCGACTATTTCCTCTCGAAGAAGTAGAACTAAAGCGCTGGTTAGTCGAGAATGCGGAACAGTCGAATGAGTTATCTCTTGCCGAGTTGAGTGTCTTACTATGCATTCCCGAAGAACAACTAGCAAGGACCCGAGATTCTTCCTCCGGTCGGCTATCTACTCCTGAGTACTGGTTGGAATGGTTCCAAAAGACGCTGGTCTCATCCGGAGAAGCGAAGCGAGCCAAGCGTAATTTCAAAGAGGAAAAGCCGGTACAGATCAACTCTGTGACTTCGGACGACTCCGATTACCGCGACGAAGGAGGCGGGACCGCGACGAAGAGGTTCTCGTGGCAGGGATGCGCCTAAGACGATAGTGCACTTCCCGGAGCTGAAGATACCTCCTCTACCAGTGAATAGTGTCCCGTGGACCCCTCTGTAGTGGAAGACAATATCGCGCTGGCCCTGGGAAGTTCACCAAAAAGGCCCTCCGACCTCGATGAAACCAAGTACGATTTGCTGGACTCTCGCGGTACCGTGCCTGACCCTTGGCGAGCCATGGTGCGACGAGCAGTATACTTCCTCGTAAAGGCTGAAGCTTCAAGTGGAGGTGACTGGTGGAAAGGGTGTATTGGCGAAGGATCGCTAGAAGAAGAAAAGAAAGATGACTCCCCACCCCCCACAAAGCTCCAAGATCTCCTAAGCCGGATCGAGGAATGGATCGATCGCCTCGTTGTTCCCACAGACTCGCGGTCAAAAGAGTTACTAACTAAAAGAATTGCGGACCTCTACGAGGAAGAGTCTGACCAACTACGCTTGAAGATCCTCGAGATGAGTTCATCCTGCCGACTCTGTCGTTGAAAGGATCCTGATCCTAGGTGCTCTCCAGCACCGAAGCTAGTCAGTTTCGACTGCTCCTCTCTGTTCAGCGACCGTACCGAAGCCCTCGGACCGAACGTTCTTCCCGGGATAAGGAAAAACGGGTTGTACGGCTATGTGAACGTCGTAGCTGACGCTCCAAAACCTCGCCCCAAGCCAGGTCTGGTGGAAGTACCGAGCTCTACTAATAACTGGTCCGCTGACGAGGAAGAAGGAATCGTTCCCCTCGGTAAGCGAGTAATCGGACAGTAGGGGGCGTGGGAGCTTTATCGTGGGGGTTTATCGAGAACCTCCCAGCCGAGCTTCTCATCGACTCCGGAGCCGTAGCGTGCCTAGTGCATAAGCGGGTATTGAAGCGTCTCGGCTTAACTAACTCCCCTCTCATACCCTACGTTGGTAGTCTGAACGGTGTGTCCGGGTCTGCGCTCGATATAGAAGGAGTAATCTACTTGCCGGTGACATTGGGCTCTGTCGAGAAGAGAATACCGTTTGCCGTCGTACCTAAGCTACACTTCGACGCCATCCTGGGCACCAACGCTCGCAAGGACTTTCGCGCCGTGGTGGACTTGGACGAGAATACAGTTACGCTAAAGGACACGAGAGAGGTGTTCCCTCTGGGGTCTCCTCGGGTGGAGGAATCTTACCTGTCCCGCATCTCATCTACCATTCGGCTCCGTCCTGGAGGACAAGCTCTAGTAGTTGCGGAGGTTCAAGGTCAACTGAGTGACGGGACCACCGTCCTCATAGAGGGGCTTACTGCGCTGGATGACGCCACTAAAGTTGCTAGGACCCTGTGCACTGTGTATAACGACCTAGTGATCGTGGAAGTATGTAACCCCTCCATCGAGAACACAGGCATCAAGAGAAGCACTAGATTGGCGAGTGTTACGGTAATCCCCGAGACTGCGCTTCAGCAAAGAGCCACTGCCAGTGTGAAGCACGAAACCGCCCTGCCCGGCGAGGCCCAGACTATGGACCGAAGCGCTCAAGACCTGTGGGTCCACTCGGTCATTAGCGCCTCTTATACGACGACCGAAGTCGCTCAAGAATCCGTACCTGGATTGAACCGAGCACTCAAGGAGGAGCTCCACGTCGACCTGGACGAGTCTAAATTGGGGAGCGAACAGAAGAGAATATTCACGGAGTTCCTCCAACCGTTCAAGGACATGTTCGTCGAAACTTCGATGCGCCCCGGACGGACGAGCCTACTCGAGTTTTCTATTGATACTGGAGAGCACCCGCCTATAAAGCAACCCCCTTACCGAGTGTCCAAGGCGGAAGGAGACGTGATGGAGTCCGAGATACAAGAATACTTAAGGCAAGAACTCATACGACCCTCTTCTAGCCCTTGGGCGAGCCCGGTGCTTATGATCCGCAAACCTGACGGCGGGATACGGTTCTGCATTGACTATCGGAGACTGAACGCTGTCACTATCAAGGACTGCTACCCGATGCCGCTCATCAATGACATTCTAGATGAACTAGGTAACGCTAAGCTGTTCTCTACAATGGACATAGCCTCCGGCTACTGGAACGTCCCGATGGCTGCAGATAGCGTGGAGAAGACTGCCTTCACCTGCAAATATGGCCTCTTCGAGTGGCTCGTGATGCCGTTCGGACTGTGTAGTGCTGTACCGGCCTTCGAACGACTGATGGAGACTGTGCTTGTTGACCTTAAGTGGCGGACTTGTCTAGTGTACCTCGACGACTGCGTGGTCTTCAGTGAAGACTTTCCTACCCACCTAGTCGACTAAAAGAAGTCTTGGAACGGTTCCGTTCTGCGGGATTCAAGCTCAAGATGAAAAAGAGTAAGTGGGCACGTGACCAAGTAGCGTTCTTGGGACACATCGTCACTCCTTCTGTCATCTTTCCCAACCCCAAGAAAGTCAAGTCAGTGATGAATGTGCTAAAGCCACACGACTTGCACACTGTGAGAGCGTTCCTGGGTTTGACTAGCTACTTCAGCGGTACATCCCCGAATACGCGGCCATATCGGCCCCTATCGAACGGCTCAAGATGAAGGGAGCCCGATTCTTCTGGAGCGACGACTGCGAGGCCGCTTTCCTGCAACTAAAGCGCAAGCTGGTGGAACCTCCTATCCTGGTGTATCTTGACTTTTCGACGCGCTTCCATCTATATGTGGACTCATCTAAACTCGCTGTAGGGGCGTGCTTGATGCAAACCGTGGATGGACGCGAGAGAGTCGTGGCCTATGCGAGCAAGCTACTAGTTGGATCCGAGAAGAACTGGGTCCATAAGGGACGGTACTTCGGAGATCGAGTGCTGGGGTATTGCTTGGGCCACACGAAAGTTCCGCTGCTACCTGGACCGCTGCGAGCTCGACCTATACACGGATCACAAAGCTTTGACGTGGGTATTCAACGAGACTAACCGTACGAGTAACGCTAAGCTGGCTAGGTGGGCCATGGGGTTGTCTCAATTACGTTTCAAGGTGTTCCACAAGCCTGGTACTTCTATGGCTGCATACCCAAACCATAAATGCTATCTCCATGGCGGAACGACTCTACGATGCTGACGAGTCCCCTCCTAGTACTGTCGAAGTCGGGGAGACTACGCCTCTCGACGTGGCTCTGCTTTCTACAGGGCCCTTGCCCGTGGACGCAGGCGAAACTGAATCCGTGGAGTCCCCCGACGAAGAAGATGTTACCGACCAACTCCTGGTGTCCCCAGTTGATGTGTTCGGGTTACAACAAACTCGCTTCGTGGAAGAACAGAAGAGGACACCATGGGTCCTAGCTATGATAGCGTTCCTTAGCGATGGAGCTCTAGCTCTGGACCCTCAAATGCGCATTAAAATCCTGCTGATAGCCCCTAACTACTCGGTAAAAAACGGAGTACTCATGCGTCGCGTACACCTGAAGGCTCGCGCTGGACCCGCGTCTACTCTTGACGTTCCTGTGATTCCCCTGCCTTTCATATCAACTGTACTGCATCACTGTCATAAGGATGGACTTGACGCTCATGTCGGAGTTACTAAGACGCTCGACAAAGTGCGCAAGCACGCTTATTGGTACGGCTGGAAGAAGGATGTGGCCGAATATGTTCGGGAATGCACCGTTTGCGGCAGTGGTAAAGGCTATCGCCCTTGGAGAAATGGTCGGATGCAGCGAATGCCAGTACAATAACTATCCGGACCTTTCTCGCTATTCGTAGTGGATGCCATAGGCCCCTTAGTGGCTACTCCTCGAGGCAACAAGTTCATCCTCGTTTTCGCCGACTATTTTACGCGATGGGTCGAAGCGTTCCCTGTGGCCCGCTTGGACACTGTAACGTTCGTGGAAGTTATGGTGAACGAAGTGATCTCGCGGCACGGAGTCCCCAATAAACTACTGAGCGACCAAGGATCCAACTTCATCTCGAACTTGGCACGATCCTTCTACGAAACACTCGGGATCAAGAAGTTATTTGGAGCTGCTTACCACCCCCAGACTCAGGGGCTAGTCGAACGCTTCAACGGCACGCTGATCGGGATGCTTAAGATGTATGTCAACGAAGCTCAAAACGACTGGGACTTATATCTTCCCAGAATACTATTCGCATACCCTTTGTCTTATCACGAGGCCCTTAAGGACTCACCGTTCTTCAGCCTGTATGGCCAAGACCCGGTGTTACCCCTGGACCTCGCGTTTCTCAACACGAACAACGCGTGGAAGAGTAACGAAGTCGCTAGTTACCGGCGAAAGCTATTCTTATCTCTACGAGGTACGAGACGATTAGTAGAGCGCCAACTCTTGAAGGCCCAGGGCCGACACGAGCAACGACTGAGCAACCAGGTATCGATTAAGTTCAAGAAAAGAGACCATGTGTGGGTCTACCAGTACTTCCGAGCTCGTCGCGGGGAGAAGCCCACGAAAAAACTCGCTTTCGCGTGGCATGGTCCGTACCGTGTGGTCGGGGCTGTGGGAGAGAACTCCTATCGAGTGGCTATCTCTTCTCACCCCAACCGAGTCGTGACCATTAACGCCAATAGGTTGAAACGTTTCCAAGGGCGGTGGAGCCGACCGTTCCCTTCCGAAGTACCCGATGGGGTCCAGTCCAGTTCGGGTGTTGACGACGACGGACCTATATCTGAAGAGGACCTCCCGTCTACTAGCTTTGTAGAGAGACTCCTGATTGGAGGAGAAGAGACGGCCCTAACCGGAGTTCCTTGCTCTGTGATCGACATAATCGCCCGACGCAAAAAGAACCGTGAAGAGCAGTTCCTGGTGTTGTTGGCTACCTATGAGACTCTTTGGAGACCACGAAACACATTATTGCCCACCTACGCTGCTCTGATCAAGGCGTTCGAAGAAACCCGTCGTCGAGAGGGAGACCTACCAGAACTACGTCGCAGCGCGCGGTTGAAAGATGCTAACGCCGCCGTTGACAAAGACGAGCTACTCTTCTAGGGAAAGGGAGTCGTGGCGGGTCGATCCAATGAGCCAGAGTAAGCTCATGACCCCGCCTCCCTCGGAAGTGTCCTGAAGAACACTTCTTACGACTCCGTGTATTTTTTGGATTCTACTTCACAAGTGGCTGATCTCCTACCTACCGAAAAATTTTTTTTTACCGTGATCTCAAGAGGAAGAACGAAAACAACAAATGGGCACGAATCATGGTGAAAAACAAAAAGAAACTTAAAAAGAGACGACGATACCAGTACTCTTACAATCATCCAGTGAGGAACAGTTCTGGACTCGTACGAATCACTAACTTCTCGACAGCCTCACATTAGGCTGTTTTGTCGGATCTCTTAGCCGGCGAATTGGGAACAGAGTGCTCCCCCCGCGAGCTCGCCTTCCGAGGTGCTGACGGAGACCGCGAGGTCGAGCGTCCCTTAGGAGGCGCTGCCTTCTTCAAGGGAGACGCCGAACGCGACTGCGACCGCGGACGCGTACCGTCCCGCGATGCTGGAGCTGACGGGGAAGTCGGCGTTTTGCCGTCGGTTGGTTTGTCGGAGGTGGCTTTACTCCCCTTCGCGCGCCTAGGTAAACTTACTTTGTCCCGCCGGGACTCCCTACTCGCCTTGGTGGCCGAGAACTTCGTCGGAGGCTTCGACCGAGACGCAGGATGCTCCTCCGAACGTGACCGACGGGACTTCTTGGGCACTGGGGACTTCGATCGTGACCGTAAGGGAGAAACCGAACGTTCTGGCGAAGCAGCGCGCGCTTTGAGTTTACCTTTAGCGCGTGAAGGTGAAGGGGACCGCTTGCACGACGAACTTACTCGAGACTTCTTCAGGGAGGTAGAGCTGCGGGACGGGGAACGGGAACGCTTCGCGCGATCCTTTGCCCTCAGAGACCTGTGAGAGAGCTGTAGACGCTTGTTGGGGGGCTCGTCGTCTTCCGAACTCTCGTCGGAACGAGAAGAAAGGCGCAGCATCTTCTTAACGGGACGGAGTTCGTCAGAGTCGCTCTCGGCTTCATCTTCCTCGTAAGCCGACTCTTCCTCACTCGCTTCCTCCCAAATCACCGTGTAAGTGCCGTCAGTACGCTCATACGCCGCGTATCCCGCCGAGTCCGCTTCAGACGAGTCTAAGGGGGCTACCTTGGGTGTTCGAAGAGCTTCTTTCTCCCGTTCGCGCGAGAGCTTGGCCGACATCTTCTGAAGACGCGAACAGTGACTTAGCGCATGCCAGACCCCCTTTGAACGATCTCCTACTCAATGAGGTTCGTGATCCTCCTTCGACTTTATGTCCAGCAGAACGAGAGCCAACGCCCGGTCTGGGAGCTGACTGTCGGGCTTCGAGCTATTAGGGTCCAGGGCTCCAGTGTGCTTTAACAACTCCGGGATGGTCGTGAAACCTCCCTCATCGATCCGGAACGGTTTGAGAGCGTTCTTCAATTTTCGCGAGTACGCTCTCGAGTGTTGTAGGGCTTGGTGGCTGGAGCGTTCCGACCAGGCTGTCCCCCCATCCACATAAGGCGACGACGGTGCGCGCAGCTCTCGAATAAACGAAGGAAGCCGAAGTAGCCCCAGGTCTCGATACAAATACTCAGGAACCAGACGCGTGCGATTACTGCAGCCATCTTAGCCTTGCGCCGCTGGGTCTGCGCGGTGGAGGTCCTCAACGGGACGTTCGCCTGCCAATCCCAGAACTTGGAACGGTTCTCGTTCCAGAAGCGCCAGTGAGAAGCGTGCACATGCGGGTACTCTTGCGGGTTGTACCACAACTGCGAGCCCGGCCACGGATACGCCAGCTGGTACGGTTCTTGACCTAGCTCGGCCGCCTCGTAATAAACCCGTTTCAGATCATCGACTACGGGAGAAGGAGTCGTGTCCGACAGCTTGAATGGTAACGCGAACGAAGACCACGGGTGACTCGGACGCTTCTGGCCGGAACGAGGACTCTCCGTAATCGTCTTCCTCTTAGTCGAGCCAGTGCGGATGCTCTTGAGCGGAAATCGACCGTCCTGCGTGAAGCGTGGGTGCCGAGGCGGCTTAGGCATGATAACAACCGGTCCCGTTAAAGCGTCCGAAGTCTTCCCCGTGTCGTCCAAGATCGCGGCGGCGATGTCATCCAGAAGCTCGAGGCCGATGGAGCTAGCATTTACGGCTAGGACGTCTCGCATGAGAATCCAGAAGCGCTCGTCGGCCGGAGTGTCATCAGAAGAAGAGCCGTCGGAGTCCGAAGACTCAACGTTCCTGACGGCCTTGAGTCAGCCCGGCGCCGTTCCGCGCGAGGTGCCCATACTGGGGTGATGAAGAGAGCGGGTGCCGAGGGTAGCGTCTGGGGTCGGGGCAAAATTGCCAAATGAGCCGGAAGACTGCCCGTCGGTACCTGGGCCTCCGGCCCTGTCTCTCCCGAGGTTCCTGTGTTAATTGTATATTGGGTGCAAGAGAGGCTCCTGAAAAGGACGAATAATCGAAGTTCTCCTTTCCCAGCTACTGGACTTGACAGATGGATAGCGACTAAGACGGATGGGGGTCGAACGACGTCGAGAAGGGTCGCTCCGGGTGTACTCAGTTTCTTATTTGCCGAGTGTTCTCTCATCTAAATGGAACGTCACGCTAGCGTTTTCTACGAGTACGCCCACTGGGAGCTGTGGCCCGTGTACGTAGGGGCCGTAACGGTCTGGGTCCTAACGACTTCTCTACGTAACGTTACCTGGGAAATCTTGGTCCAAGTGTGGCGTGTGGTCAAGATGAACTGCGGTATTTGGGGCGACTGTGCGTCGTTGTACCAAGACGTACTTCAAGCTAACGAATTTCGACAACTTCGGGGTGCTACCTACGCGTATGGAGTATGGAGTGCGCTATTCGCTGTGCCTCCTATTGTTATACTCAAAGGAGAAGAGAAGTATGGTCGTTATGGATGGATGTTGCGGAGTTGGTGGATCGCCAGCAAGGTGACATTCTCCGACTACATCCCCGAAGTCCTCCTCCGTACAAGAGACACGAGTATACGCTATTGGTGAGACTTAATTTTGACAAGGGTACTTTTGTATTTTGAATCGGACACTGAAAAAAATAAGTAACCAATCGGGTACTTTTGAATCTTTACTTGTCAGCTATGGCTATGTTTGCAATATGTGATATATATTTATATATTTTTGTAATTCTAGAGATATCCATGTACTCCTCACGTGTAACCTAGGATACGAAGCGGGAGTTTGGTGACAGTTTCAAGTGGAGAAGACTACCTTGGTTTACACGACATGAACATCCTGCTGGCGTTTAAGATCCGTGTGCGTAGCACGCGGGGTTAAACCCAGTTGTACAAGTGGACAAGCGAAGGCGAAGCCGGAGCGGGCTTAGGGTTTTGTCGAAGCCAGCTCAGCGAGCAACTAAGGGTTTTGGGGTCCGCGCGTAGCGCGAGTTTGGTGACAGTTTCAAGTGGAGAAGACTACCTTGGTTTACGTGCACAGAGCTGGAGGTAGGTTTGCGTACGTCGGTAAATAGAAGAAGGAGTGGATGGCACAAGTTAATGTTCGCCGGTATGAAGTTGTACGACGATAAGTTGACCGTCTCCTGGACTTGAGGACCACTTGCTGTTCATGTCGCACTTCAACGACCATCACTCTTGCCCGCATTATATTGATGTCGCCCCACCTGTTGTTACCATTTGCGTTGGTTTGAATGATTATGTTATTCCTCCTTTCTTATGTGCTGCATTTCAGTCTACAAATCGCCGGTACAACCACAATGGTGCAGACGAGAAAGCGCGCTCGGCTGGCTGCTGCTAGCGACAATGTAATGCACGAAGGAGGCGAAGACGCTTCAAGCAGCGACGACTCGAGCGTCCCAGCGGCAGTAGCATCACCAGTCGCGCACCTCACAGAATGCCAGCTTGGAGAAAGGCAACAGGATCTGACTGGTCTTGCTCTTGCTCAGACCTACCACGACAGCGACGATCTGCAGACTGCACGTGAAGACCCAACATTCAGAACTAGCCGATGGAAAACGAATATGCTACCCTCTTTTTCGAACTATGTTGGTCAATTTTGCCGGTTGAGCAGGTTACTAGTAACCAGGGTAACCAACGCATAAGTATCCGATCGAGCATATAATTTCGCAAGTATCCGATTCAAAATATAAAAGTACCCGACTCAAAATTTCCACCCGCTATTGGTACGCTTTTTGGGACGCCATCAAGGCACCTGGATGCGCCTGTACGCGGTGGGAGAAGCCACCTGCTGGCTAGTACTACTATGCCTGTCCCTGCTGCTGTACATCCCGGTCAACGTCTTTGATCTGGTGGAGTTCGTACTCCTAGGACCTGTGGGTGTGGGGACTGTACTGTTGCTCCTACTAGCCACCAACTACTGCCCCGAGTGGACCGGCTGGAGTCTCGCCGACACTCTTGTCGCCGGTGTGGTATCTCACGCTTGTCGTCAATATGACGCGGGAAGCCCCCTCAGAACTGTCTCCCCTAAAGTACTGGTCGAACTAGCATTGACAAGTACCCGCTGAAACGCTTCCCAGCGTAGTATGGCCGAAG
>NW_003303472.1:20979-25752 GCF_000142945.1 Phytophthora infestans T30-4 | reverse complement strand
GCGCACGGTGTCGATGGACTTCATCTTCGGGCTCCCACCCGATGCTAAGAGGACGATCAGGTGTCTTGGTATTCGTAGACCGCTTCAGCAAGATGGTTCACCTGATTCCGGTGTCGGATGCGATCACCGCGGCAGATACCGCGGTGCACTTCCTCGATGCTGTCTTACGTCATCATGGCCTTCCCGAATCTATCATCTCCGACCGCGACCCGCGCTTCACGTCGGCCTTCTGGTCAAAGCTCTTCGAGCTACTGGGCTCGAAGCTAATGATGTCCACAGCAGCCCATCCGGAAACGGACGGCCAGACGAAGCGCGTAAATCGCGTCCTCGAAGACGTTCTTCGAAGCTACGCGACGTTGTTCTTCAGCTGGAGCTCGTTTCTGCCACTGGCCGAGTTCGCTCTGAACAACGCGGTACACGCGTCGACTGGGCTGACGCCCTTCTTCGTTAATAACGCGCGACACCCGCGTGTCCCTGCTCTCCTCGCCGGGGGCCATCCCACAGCGCCGTGTGTCTCTACTCTGGGTGGGGAAGAAGCTGCCTGTAACGGGGTTACATGGTGTGGAGCACACAGGGGTACGAAGTACCCGGAGAGCTAACAAACTCTCAGTACATAAGTTGGAGAGCTAACAAGGTCTCTCAGTACGTTGGCTGAAAGCCACACGTTATGCATTTGATTAGGTTTAACTATGCTAGATAGTTAAAGAGATACATTTACCCCTAGGCGGCTTGGCCGCAATAATAGTAAATAAAACACTTCTGGTTTTGAAGCATAAAAGTTAAGGTGTTAACTTTGAGCCCTGGTCTTGGGCTGTAAGTGTCCTTTGGATAAGGAACTTAGTATTAGTGACTCTTTGAGTCGAACGTCTTCCTCTGACGCTAAAGCTACGGCAGCCCCGCTGCACTTGGTAGCACTTGTAGTCAATCCCGCTCCTGAGTCGGTTGACTATATCCTCTGCGAGGATGGAACACCCCGTGTTCGCGAATTTGCCCCCGGCGCAGCAGGACGCGCTTACTAAGCTTATGTCCTTGCTTGGCCCGAAGGGCGTGGCTCATCTTGCATCGCAAGGTCCAGAGGCGGTCACTGCCAGGCTGGAATCGTTCTCCCGCTACGAGAACGCGCTCTTGGAGCATGTCCAAGAGAAGATGAGCGCCGCAACGGCGGCAGCGTCGATGACGCGTGACGAGTCTATGAGACTGAAACCGCTCATGGTGAGCGTAAAAACCTTCGAGGGGAAGGATGGAGAAAATCTCCTTCTCTGGACCCGTGAGGTCGAGATGGCCATAAGATCGGCCCTGCTCCAGTCTGAGCATCAGCGCGTGGCGCTGGCTATCTCCAGGCTTGGAGGTCGCGCTCGCGAATGGGCACTAGCGTGCGGCACGTCTGTTGACGCTGCATTTCCCACTTGGGATCAGCTGAAGCAACAGCTTTCGCGCGTGTTCGCGCCGCCTAATCAGGCGTACCGTATCCGGTCGAAGTTCCTTGCTACCCGCCAGGGTAAGAAGGAGTTATTGGACTATATCCAAGAGTTGAGAACTCTTATCGCCGGAATGGCGGCGGACCCTCTTCCGGAACTGGTCAGCGTGACCGTGTTCATGGAGGGACTTCGTGTGAGCGCAGCTCGAACGGAAGTGTTCCGTGTACACCCTAACTCTTTCGAAGAGGCGGTGAATGTGGCATTAAATGCCGAGCACAACTTCAGGTCGGCTCGACCTTGGTTGGAGCGCTAGTAGCGCAAGCTCTTCGAGCGGTCCAGAGCCGATGGACCTCAGCTATGCTGAAGATGAAGAAGCGGAGCTTTTTGCTGCGGAGCAGCGTGCCGGCATCCGCCGATGCTTCGTACTAAGCACTTGAGGGCATATTGCCCTCTGCGCAAGAAGCGCGGGGCTCCGGCGAGCCAACCCTCCGGGTCATCGCCGGGAAACGGCATTTCCCAGTAGGCGCGGGGCGGCCTACTGGGGAAGAACTGAGTTCTGTTGTACCTCGAGGAGGTAAAGGGCAACGGGGCTCAGCCCCGAAGAGAGCTGAGCTCTCTTACGAAAAGAGTGTGTGCAAGCCGGGCTTGCTGGTCGTTCAAGCCAACGTGAAGGGCTTTGCAAAGCCATGGAGAGTCTTGATTGACTCGGGAGCCTCGGGCAACTACGCCCGTCACTCCACCCTGGAAGGGAGTCAGCTGTATGCTGAGGCACTGGAAGTGCCAACGAGAGATACGATCTCTGTCCGTCTCGCGACGGGGACACTGATAACTGTGTCGAAGGTCTCTGTCGACCTTGGAGTGAAGCTTGAGAAATTCGATAGCGTGGAACGCTGTTTGGTCTTAGACCTGGATGCGAGGTATGACCTCATCCTTGGCATGGCATGGCTGGAACGTCATGAGCCATGGATCGACTGGAAGTCGAAAACGCTGGGTGCGTCGCACCCTGCTCCTAGTGGAGTTTTGGTGAGTCATGAACCCACCTCTGCTAGGAAGCAGAAGCGCTTTTGGCGCGAGCACGAGCACGAGGCCGAGGCGGCCGTAGTGCTGGACATTGGTATGTCCGAAATTGTTAGCAACGAGGTTGCTGTTTGCCCTGAGGGCGTACGTGGTGCGGCACGTTATCCGCGGAGCGGTGCAGGTCAGGTCAATGACCAACTGCTGGGTCCTGGTGAGGACGAGCGCGGAGTGGCGCGTAATCCACTGAGTGGTATGAATCTGGTCGATGACCTACCGCTGCGTGACCCTAGGGTCGCGGTCGACTGCGAGTCGAGGCATCATGGGCGTGGCCCAGGAGATGCAGGTGAAGTGACACCTAGTTCACTGTGTGAAGGTCAAGAACCTCTTGGCTTTCAGCCGAGTGTCTTGCGAGACACTGTATCCTCTTCGAGGAGTGATGGTGCTGCTGCACCCGGTGGTAGTGACGGAGATGTCGCCACACCGCCCTCATCCGGCCGGGCTCGGTCGCGGAGGGAGAGGAGAAGAAGACGCAGGGCGTCTGTGACGTCTTCGACGTCGGACGATGTGTCCAACGTGACGAGCGGTGATGCTCCACGTGATTGCTGTGAGCAGCTGTATACACTCGTGAACGGAGGGACGGGGGAGGTAGAAGGCGATATCAGCTATGATACTCTGCCCGCTGCAGATGCTATGCTAGAGCTGGACGAGATGTCCATTGCCGAGTTCGGCGAAGCCTTAAAGGCAGGCGAGCTAGCTTGCTGGGACCTGAGGAGGAGTTGAACTCCTCATCCGTCGTGGACGACGCGGTCTCTAGAGGACACCAAGAAGGCGCTGAGCGCAAAAGGTGGATCGGCGATCCTCAAAGATCTTTCGGATCCTCTCTACCGGGTGGTGAAGGAGTATGGAGACGTTGTCTCAAAAGACCCACCGACGGCTCTGCCTCGGGATCGAGGCGTGTGTCATGAGATTGACCTGGTTCCTGGAAACCAAATACTGCGTAACAAGGCAATGGCCTTTGCCGAGAGAGCAGTGTGACGTCATTGACGCATTCTTCCGTGCGAAGCACGAGGCAGGGGATGGTGCGTGAGAGTAAGTCTCCGCACTCGACACCCACGTTTCTGTGTCAGAAAGCCGAACGGCAAGTGGCGCATTGTTCATGCTTTTAACAAGCTAAATGCGGCCACTATCCCGGCGCAAACGCCGATTCCTCGCAAGGATGTTCTGCAGAACAACATGGTAGGCTGTACGCTGTACAGCGCGCTCGACTTGGTCGATGGCTACTACCAATTGCTCATGAGAGCGAGCGACATTCCGCTGACAGCGGTGAGTACTCCGAGCGGTATGCTCTGGGAGTGGCTGGTGATGCCCCAGGGGCTGTCGAACGCACCAGCAACGTTCAATCGTCTTGTGACGCAGCTGTTTAGGCCCCACCGGGCGTACGCTCAAACGTACTTTGACGATATATTCGTCCATAGTCGTGCCGAGCACGGAAAGTCAGACGTGGATAACCACATTGACCACTTGCGAGCGGTGCTCGAGTGCATGCGCACTAATAAGTTGTATGCCAACTTGGACAAGTGCGTCTTTGGCGCGGAGGAGATACCTTTCCTCGGGTGCTTCATTGGGAAGCGTGGCTTACGGGCAGATCCTGCCAAAGTCAAGGCCATCGTGGACTGGCCGGTTCCCAAGAACCAAAAAGACTTACGCAAGTGGCTAGGCTTAGCCAATTACTTGCACAAGTACAGCGCGAACTACGCGGAGATGGCTCGACCATTATCAGATCTCCTTAAGAAGGATGCACCATGGTGCTGGAATGTCGAGCACGATGGAGCCTTTAAGGCTGTAAAGGAGAGCCTCCTCCAGGCTCCGATCCTTGCGCTACCGGACCCGGATAGTCCGTTTAGCGTCGTCTGTGACGCCTCCGATTTTCCAATCGGTTGTGCTTTACTACAAGCAGACGCCGAAGGGCGTGAACGCGTGATTGCGTTTGAGTATCGCCAGCTCAAAGCTGCAGAGAAGAACTATCCAGCTCATGACAAAGAGCTACTTGCAATGAAGTATGCTCTAGTCAAATTCAGGGTACACCTGCTAGGCTCTAAGCCTTTTGTGATCTATACTGATCATGCGTCGTTACGCACTGCGACACAGTCGCCTCATCTCTCTCAGAGAATGGCAAGATGGCTTTCCTTCTTTGCCGAGTATAACTTCGAGGTGAAGTACAAGCCGAGGCGGCTTAATGTAGTGGCCGATGCGCTCTCGCGCAGGCCGGACTACGAGTTAGCTCATGTCACGACAGTGACGTCGTCAGTGCCTGACTTGATACGCGGAGCGTATGCAC
>NW_003303472.1:0-7498 GCF_000142945.1 Phytophthora infestans T30-4 | reverse complement strand
ATTCACCGGTTAAGCCAACACTGTACCTAAACCCAACCCCGCTAGTCGAAGAAACGAGAAAGAAGACGAAAACGAGTAAGACTACGCGGAAGAAGATGCAAGCTCCAGAGTCGGAAGAAGACCAAGCTGGATCCAGGTCAGGCTGGTCAGACAAGGATCTCGAGTTTGTGTATCGCCACCAAGCTTTACGCGACTTCCTGCATCAAGATCCTGTCATGCAGATCCTGAATCCACGACAGATCGAAGATCCAAGGGAGCCGGTGAGAGCACCAACGAAAACGGCGAACAAGTTGGTGGCAGTCAAGGATCTATTACGTTTGCTTACGGAGTCAGGCATCGTAGCTGGTGTGTTCGACGCAGAGGATATCTTCGAGCTAGACCTGCATCTCATAGTATCCGCGACGCGGGACCTCTTTGCCAGAGTTAAGTCCATCACCGGAGAAAGGTCGCGCACTATGGATCCGGTGTCGTCGCCGAGGGTCAGCCAAGCTGCATCCTCGAACTACAAATCCGCCGCTGAGGATGAGTCAGACACGTCGTCCGAACCACGACGCATGACTTTAGGACCCTTCGGGGCATCCATGCTGGAAGCGCGGGCGAGGAGCTGAGGACAGGAAGTCCCTGTGAGCGCGAAGGCTCGGGATCCAGTAGGCCCCACGCGTGATCTGACACAATCCAGCCACGATCGAGCCAGATCCGACAAGAAGCCAGTGGGATTATCGTCAGATCGGGCTCAAGGTAATCGCCTCACGGATCCGGTCTCGCCAGTGGACCAGACGGCCACAGGCTCTTCCGACACTTCCTCGGGCACCCTGCAGCGACACTTCGAAGCTGCGATGAGTCGTTTCCTGGCCGAACAGGGTATGAGAGCACCCGGGCCACAAGTGCAAGTGCTCCACGAACATGGAGCACGAGACGTGGAGATGGAGTCCGTGGAGGGAGACAACTCCCATGATGAGCTCGACCCAGATGATCTGGATGGCCCATTCACTTCGTCAGCAGTTGTAGCAACAGCCACAGCCGGGGCAGGTGGATCGTCCATGATCCAGAGGGTACGGATCTCAGCCATATCGGATCTGAAGGAGTTCACGGGTAAGGACCAAGATGAGGACCGAGCGAGAACATGGATCAGCAAAGTCAAGTCAGCCCTCATGAGAGATCAAGCGTCGGATGCTGAGAAGTGTTTGACCTTTGCGGATCTGCTAGCTGGACCAGCCAGGAACTGGTATCGACAGCTGGGCAGATCCGCCAGGAACAAGTGACCAGATTTGCTGCGCAGTTTTCAGACCCAGTACTGTGGATTGGGAGTGTCGGTGGCACGACAATCCTACCACGCTCGCCGCAGATCGGGATGAATCCCCGCTAGAATACCTACATCGACTAAATGTGGCCGGTCTACGGGCCCAAGTTGAAGATCAAGGATGGGGGATCCAAGGTACTGCGGGAACACGTGGATCATTTCATCGAGACGTTGGGAGACGTGGATCTGGCCGACAGGCTGACCCTGTTACGACTTCCCGACGCAGACGAGCTTGAGGAAGTGCTGCGGGCGGTGGATCGCGCGAAACACCGCCAGAAGAAGGCGGCGGTCGGATCCGGCAAGTATCGCCAAAAGGCTCCGACGCCTACGGCCCCAGCTCGACGTGTCCACCAAGTCACGGCGCTCGACTCAGGAGCTGAATCAGGATCCGACGGTTCGGACTCCGACCCTGAAGATTACCGTCGAGTCTGTCTCACT
This sequence comes from Phytophthora infestans T30-4, assembly GCF_000142945.1. Lineage (NCBI taxonomy): Eukaryota > Oomycota > Peronosporomycetes > Peronosporales > Peronosporaceae > Phytophthora > Phytophthora infestans. The sequence continues at coordinate 5,760 of NW_003303472.1, read as the reverse complement.
GCGTCCAACGATCGAACGGCGAAGACAGGAGACAACTCTCGACCGAGGGATACCGTACCCGGGGACCGTGGGATGTACAGATCCCGAGATCTCATGGACGGGGCAGCACAAGTCAGGTGTTCACAGTGCGGATCCCGGAAGCACACGGAATCTGGATGCTGGAAACATCTGGTCTGTGAGAAGTGTGGCAAGAAAGGTCATCCCGGGGATCATTGCTTCTACGTGTGTCGCGGGTGTGGCGAGATTCACGACGTCGGCAAGTGCCCAATGGAAGAATTCTACAACCAGATCCGCCAATGGTTTGATCCAGCCAAGCACCGAGGGATGTTGCCAGAAGTGGCCGAGAAGATGTTAAACTAGGACGCTCGCCGGGTTTGAATCCGGTACGAGCCGAGCGTTCTAGGTATTGCATTTATGCATTTGTGAACAAGACATCGCTAGATCCAGGTAGCAGGACCCTAGATCCAGTCGATAATACATGCGATCTACATGAAGTGTCAGTTGCCAAGGTCTCTAGTTTGCGCCAAGTGGATGAGTTTGCCAGATCCGAAGTTTCTTCAACCCTGGATCTACAAAGGGGAGAGGCACGTGGTTATTGGGAGAAGCGCCAACATGGCCGATGGTTTGAGCCTACCAAGGGTGAGGTCACTGCAGATCCACCTAAGGTCTGTCAGGTCACTGGATCCCGTGGATCTGAGGATGTTGGATCCATGGATCTGCTAACCGGGGAGTCCCGTGGATACTGGAAGTACCATGCCCCAGGAAAGTGGTTCAGACAAGCCAAGGTAGGGGGCAAGATCAACAATGAAAAAGCAATCCTACTCCTAGATAGTGGTGCCGAGGTGTCTATACTGGATACCGCCTTTGCTCGTAAGGTTGGGTGCCAAGTGAATGGGAGTCGGATCCAAGACTGTGTTGGGATTGGTGAAGGCGTGTACCGTACGAATGGGAGAACGCGGATCAAGATCACGCTGGCAGGTTGTTTGGTGTATTGGTTTGACATCTGGGTTGGAGATCTCGCTGGCCAAGACGCCATCCTCGGGATGGATTTCATGGTACCGGCCGGAGTGAGGTTGGATCTAGCGAATGGGACACTTTGTTTCCCTGACGAGATGCGGATCCAGCTCAGCCCGACGGCGGCCCGTTGTACGGGGCGAAGATGAGGATCATAAGGGCGGATAAGACGACCTGGATCGAGCCCGGGGAAACCTGGGAGCTGCCAGACCGGTTAAAGTGGGTGGAACATGAGAAACGGTGGGTCACTCGGGGCGAGAAATGGGTACCTACCGTAATCCAGGGGCCAGGTCGATCACAATACCTCCTGGTCACGAACGTCAGCGATAAGAGACTATTACTGGACCATTATGAGGCGATCGGGCGATGGTTAGCGAAGGACGGTATCCCTAGACGACCTGGATATGTGTCAGTGGGATCCCGCCGCTACAAAGAATGGCAGAATCTGGTGTACGAGGCGGCTACCGAGATCGAATCGCTCGGAGAAGTGGAGCTCTCGGCGGAGCCAACTGGCCCCTTGGTGGATCGGCCTTCATATCCAACTCCGCGAAAGATCCTGCAGAGGGATCGACGGGTTGAGATCCAAGCAATGGAGGTTGGATCCAGGACGGGGAACGATCCCCAGAGTCGGCCCTTAGATAACGCAGGGTCGGTGGATGAAGGATTGCAGAGGGCTAAAGCCGAACAGCCGGATCCCGCTGATCCACGAGTGGATCCAAGCTTTCCATTGGATAAAGTGCCTGGATCCCTATCGAGAGTGGCAACACTAGTCAAACCAGAACCGTCGGGCTTAAACTCGTTAGAGGACCGACTATATCCAACTGTTGGTTTCCCTGATACCAGGGTACCTGATTCCCCGAAGACAGAAGGACTGCCAGGCGAAAGAGGGCCGCGGTGTTTGGATCCAATGATGGATCCTACGAAGACGGAAGATGAGCAAGTTTGTTACCATGAAGGCGGGGATTTACACGCCGAGGACCTGGGAGAAGGCATGGCGGTGATCCCGGAGGTACCACTGACCACAGAGGAGGTCACGATTGATGATATCCAAGTGGATCCAGGGGCGAATGAACCTGCTGAAGTGGATCGTCTGCGTCAGAAAATCTAAGAGAGCCGACATCTGCTGATTGGTAAAGGTAATGCGTTATCGCCCGCTGCCCGCGGAGTCAAATGTGACATCGATGTCGGCGACGCGAAACCGATCGCTCAGAGGGTGAGGAAGGTGGCGCCTCAGTTCCGAGAAAAACTATCGGATCTGATTAAGGGCCTGCTGCAAGCCAAGATCATCAGTTTCTCAACGTCCCCGTGGGCATCCCCAGTGGTAATCATCATCAAGAAGAACGGGGTGGATATACGTCTGTGCATTGATTACCGGCTGGTTAACGGTCTGACTCGATTGATGGTGTATCCGACGCCTCTAATCAATGAGCTGTTGGAAGATCTGGATAAAGTACTCTGGTACTGCTCTCTTGACATGGCCAGCGGTTTTTGGGTAGTTACTATGACGGATCGAGCTCGCGCGATATCCGCATTCATCACACCGTTTGGACTGTTCGAGTGGAACCGGATGCCGTTTGGATTGAAGAACGCACCCCCAGATCTACCAAAGCCTGATCGATAACGCCCTCTATGGATTCACCCGAATACCGGAGTCCGAAACAGGTGGGTCTGGGGAAGGCCATACGGAAGTGGATCCATTCGAAGCGGGGGAGCCAGGGGATCCTGGGACCCCATCTGTGTTAGGACGCAGATCTTACATCGACGACATTCGAATCCCGGCGAAATCGTGGGATCAGTTGTGCGAAAGAGTGACATCCCTACTGGAGGCGTGTACTAAGTGGAATCTTTCTATCAGTGTGGTAAAGAGCTATTGGGGGATGCGCAAGGTGGATTACTTAGGCCATCGAGTTTCCAAGGAGGGATTGGAGGCGAATCCTAAGGACCTGTCTTCGTTAGCCGATTTGCCCTTCCCGCAGTCGTTACGGGCGATGCAATCCTTCTTGGGCAGTTTGAACTACTACAGTCGGTTCATCGAGGATTACGCCCTGTTTGCCGCGGTATTGTACGAATTGAGAGAGGTAGATTTCGCCGCGATGACCACTCCAGCTGTCCGGATAAAAATCCAACAAGCTCTGGCCCGGGAGATGTCGGATCCACGAAGGAATCCAAGTGGTACGACGCCAGAAGAGGACCTGAAACAGGAGCTGGATCCACCCCGGGACCAACGGAGAGAGGATCCAGTCTGGATAGAGACGACGGATCAGAACATGGAAAAGGCAGAATCTCGGTGGATCCGAGCTCAGCACGCATTCGCGGAACTGAGGAACAGGATCGCGACCACGCCTATCCTCCGTCATTTCGATCCAGAACGTCAACCCACGGTAATAGTTTATGCCAGCGACTGGGCAGTCTCAGCAGCTATGGTACAAGAACATGTGGGGATCTGTCATCCAGTCACCTTCGTCAGCCGGACCCTGAAGCCGAATGAACTGAACTACGGAGCGGTGGAGAAAGAGATACTCGCGCTCCTGCGCGTGTTGGATCTGAATTACAACCTGCTGGTGGGAAGATCCATCCGGATCCTGACCCGACACTCTACGCTAGCCTGGCTGTTCAAGTCGGCCGGGTTACAAGGACGTTTGGGACAGTGGGCAGCTTTACTCTCGCCTTGGACACTGGAGATTGTGAAATGTTCGAAAGGGGAAGACGAGATCCTGGGAGTCTTGGCCGCGAGCATCACTCCTCGAGCTAAGATGGATGAGGCGCTGACTAGGGTCGCTCCTAAGAAAGAGCTCAAACGCCGGATCCAGATCCCGATCCCGACGGTACAGGCAGACGAGGATCTGTACGTCCTGAGTTTCGATGGATCCGGTCGCGTACGACGCGGAGGCGGGGCGTACAGTGCGATACTGTGGAGACTACCTGGATGGGAAGTACTACGGGCCAGATCCACTTATGCGGAAGGCCTCACCGTCAACGAAGCGGAGTATAACGGGCTACTGCTGGGTTTGGATCTACTAAAGGGACAAGATCCGAAAAGACTGGTGATTTGTGGGGATTCAAATTTGGTGATCATACAGGTGCGAGGTGAGATTGACTGCAAGGCCCCGGCCCTAACACTGTTACGGCAGAAAGTGATGGTCCACCTGCGTGGTTGGATGAATCACGAGTTGGTGCATGTCAAGCGAGATTGGAATGCCAGTGCAGATAGCTTGGCCAGCGCCGCTTTACGGAATCAATGTGGTGTTGAAGTGGAGAGAGAAGCCGAGCATCAGGATCTCGTTATGTTGAACCGACTAGACGAAGTGGTGGTAGTGGGATCCGGGAAAAGGACAGTCCAGGTGATGGCCGTCACTAGGTCCAGAGGGAGGATTAGATCCAGGCCCCAAATTCTCGAGGAAACATTTGTGAAGAGAGTCCGTATCGAGCGGATCCTCAAAGCACAGAACGAGGAAGCGTGGATCCTAGGACTAAAAAGTATCTGATGGGGGATGTACGAGACCTGAGTCGGGAAGATGCCAAATCCTACAGCATTATCGCTACGGATTACGCGGTGGATCTGAATGACTTGCTCTTCTATTGCCCCCCTACGAAGAGAGTCAACGAGGGTCGGGATGGATTGATGAGACTGGTGATGCCGGAAACCTTACAACAGGATGTCCTACACCACTATCACGCTAGCTTGGAAGGCGGACACCAGGGTATTGGTCGGATCTACCAACGGATCCGGGAATGTTTTCACTGGAGGAGACTATTCAAGAGCGTACAACGGTATGTCGGGGAATGTGTGGATTGTGAGACAGGCAAGGGCAGACCCACAGTCGAAGGGGAGTCACCTGGGAATATCCAAGCGACTTACCCTTTCCAAATCATAGCCATGGATCGTATCCCCTGCGTTGCCCAAGGTCGTTCAGAGGAAACACAGAATTGTTGATTTGGGTGGACCTGTTTACCGGATACGTGGTAGCCAAAGCTAGTGCGTCTAGAACTGCGCAGACCATTGCCGAATCGTACGAGGAGTGCGTTTTCCGAAGATTTGGAGCTAGCGAGACGATTAGACACGATCGGGAGCCAGGCTTTATGTCTGATTTCTTTCGAGCATTCAACCGGATCCTGGGGCAGCGACAGCGAGCAACCATGGCATATCGTCCCCAAGCTAACGGGTCGGCCGAGCGCATGGTACAGACGATCACGAGAGCACTCAAGATGTACGTCCAGGATTTGGATCAGAGGGATTGGGATGAGTACGCAGAACGGCTCCCCTTCGCGATAAACACCGCCCAAGACAGGATCCGGGGTAATACCCCATTTTACTTGGTACATGGGTGGGATCCCAAATCCACCCTGGAAGCGGCCATCCCAGTATGCAGCACCAAGAAGAAAAAACCGAGATCCGAGGCGATGGCGATACCAAGTCCAGAAATACTACCGGCAAGCTAGATCCCAGGTGAACGAACGACTGCGGAGTGCGATACAGGATCGAGCGGATCAACAGAACGAAGACGCCCGTCCACATCAAATCCAAGTGGGATCGCAGGTGTGGCTTTATTTGGATCGGGTGAAAGAATGTACGCCCGCAAATTGGCCCATCTATGGCATGGACCGTTCCGGGTGAGCGAGAAGATTGGAGAACACGCGGTAAGGCTAGAAACGGCAGGTACCGAATATCGCCTGTTCCCTGTAGTACACGTATCCAAGCTGAAGTTGGTCAAAGAATATCCGGATCGGCCGCAGATCCGTCTTCGG
>NW_003303471.1:89622-92374 GCF_000142945.1 Phytophthora infestans T30-4 | reverse complement strand
GCTGATACTCAGACTGGGAGCAGGGGCTTGATCCCATGTTCATCTCGATCCTCACGGGGTACAGAGAAGGAGATTCTCTTCTGTTCTTTCCCCTCGAAGGTTTTTACGCTCACTCATGAGGCAGTTTTCAGTCTCATAGACGCTTCACGCGTCATCGAGCGCCGTCTCCGTTGCGGGCGCTCCTCTTCTCTTGGACCGTGCTCCCACGAGACGCGTTCTCGTAGCGTGAGAACGATTCCCAGCCCTGGCGGTGACCGCCTCTGGGACCCTGCGATGCAAGATGAGGCCACGCCCTCTCGGCCAAGCAAGGACATAAGCTTAGTAAGCGCGTCCTGCTGCACCGGGGGGCAAATTCACAAACACGGGGTGTTCCATCCTCGCAGAGGATATAGTCAACCGACTCAGGAGCTGGATTGACTACAAGTGCTACCAAGTGCAGCGGGGGCGGGCCGTAGCTTTAGCGTCAGAGGAAGACGTTCGACGCGAGGCCGGATACGGTACGCCTGATTAGGCGGCGCGAGCACGCGCAAAAAGCTGTTGCTTCAGCTGATCCCAAGTGAGAAATGCAGCGTCAACAAACGTGCCGCACGTTCGTACCCATTCGCGAGCTCGACCACCAAGCCTGGCGATAGCCAGCGCCACGCGCTGATACTCAGACTGGAGTAGGGCCAATCCCATGTCCATCTCGACCTCACGGGTCCAGAGAAGGAGATTCTCTCCGTTCTTCCCCTCGAAGGTTTTTACGCTCACCATGAGCAGTTTCAGTCTCATAGACGCTTCACGCGTCATCGACGCCGCCTCCGTTGCGACGCTCATCATCTCTTGGACGTGCTCCACGAGCGCGTTCTCGTAGCGTGAGAACGATTCCAGCCTGGCGGTGACCGCCTCCGGACCTTGCAATGCAAGATGAGCCACGCCCTCCGGGCCAAGCAAGGACATAAGCTTAGTAAGCGCGTCCTGCTGCGCCGGGGGCAAATTCACGAACACGGGGTGTTCCATCCTCGCAGAGGATATAGTCAACCGAATCAGGAGCGAGATTGGCTACAAGTGCTACCAAGTGCAGCCGGGCGGCCGTAGCTTTAGCGTCAGAGGAAGACGTTCGACGCGAAGACCGGATACGGTACGCCTGATTAGGCGGCGCGAACACGCGCAAAAGCTGTTGCTGCAGCTGATCCCAAGTGAGAAATGCAGCGTCAACAAACGTGCCGCACGTTAGTACCCATTCGGAGCGCGACCTCCAAGCCTGGAGATAGCCAGCGCCACGCGCTGATACTCAGACTGGAGTAGGGCCGATCCCATGTCCATCTCGACCTCACGGGTCAAGAGAAGGAGATTCTCTCCGTTCTTCCCCTCGAAGGTTTTTACGCTCACCATGAGCAGTTTCAGTCTCATAGACGCTTCACGCGTCATCAACGCCGCCTCCGTTGCGGCCCTCATCTTCTCTTAGGCGTGCTCCAAGAGCGCGTTCTCGTAGCGTGAGAACGATTTCAGCCTGGCGGTGACCGCATCTGGACCTTGCGACGCAAGATGAGCCACGCCCTCTGGGCCAAGCAAGGACATAAGCTTAGTAAGCGCGTCCCTGCTGCGCCGGGGGCAAATTCACGAACACGGGGTGTTCCATCCTCGCAGAGGATATAGTCAACCGACCCAGGAGCGGGATTGACTACAAGTGCTACCAAGTGCAGCGGGGCGGCCGTAGCTTTAGCGTTAGAGGAAGACGTTCGACGCGAAGACCGGATACGGTACGCCTGATTAGGCGGCGCGAACACGCGCAAAAGCTGTTGCTGCAGCTGATCCCAAGTTAAAACGGTTCTTGGTGCCCTTCGAAACTTTTCATAGCAATCGTACAAGTCAGACTTGTGCGCACCACATATAGGTGCATGAAGTGCGAATAGTCATCGATGAACGTGATGCAGTAGTGAGCACCACTTAGGCTGGGGTAAGGCAAGGGGTCATTGATGTCAGAATGAACTTTGTCAAGAGGATCTATTGAGCAAAACACATTGCTATTGAAAGGAGCACGATGCGCTTTAGCAAAGATGCACGAAGTGCAGAAGTGTTTGGGGATCGCAGATGCTTGGGAGAACGCTAGTTCAGGAGCCGCTTGGGTCTTAGACATGGTCTGCATCACACGAAAGTTAGGATGACCGAGACGTTTGTGCCACAATAAGACATTAGGGTCCATACCTGGCTAAGTCACTAAGGCGTTGACGGGGTTGTCGTCCGCAGAATCCGAGACCATGAGCGCGTTTGGAGGCTTCTTGGGTGGCGTTTTGGCCCTGAGTTGGAACAAGTCCATGTCGGCCGCGAGCTCAACTTGAAGTTTGTAATCCTTGCTCACGAAGAACGTACATCTCGTGCGGCTGAAGACGAGCTGAATGCCCATTTTCAGTACCTGAGCGAAAGACAGAAGATTGAACTTCATGTCCGGCACGAAAAGCACATCGCAGAACTCAAGCTGGCGAGTGGTACCCTCGGAGTCGACCACCTCAAGGATGATATCACCGATGCCGCGAATAGGTAATTGCTTCTTGCCGCCAACCATGATGGCGCCGTCATACTGCCGGATCTCCTTGAACCAAGATTCCTGGTAGGCAGCATGGCGGGTGCATCCCGAATCGACAGTCCACGTAGGAGGGCTACCTACAAACGAAGGGCAACTTCAAGTTGACATGCTCAGAGGACCAGCAGACTGCTTGGATCTCCAAGCCAAGCACATCACTCAAGTTCATGATGCGTGACAGGATCTACC
>NW_003303471.1:78953-88227 GCF_000142945.1 Phytophthora infestans T30-4 | reverse complement strand
AGTCAACCGACCCAGGAGCGGGATTGACTACAAGTGCTACCAAGTGCAGCGGGGCTGCCGTAGCTTTAGCGTCAGAGGAAGACGTTCGACTCAAAGACCGGATACGGTACGCCTGATTAGGCGGCGCGAACACGCGCAAAAGCTGTTGCTTCAGCTGATCCCAAGTGAGAAATGCAGCGTCAACAAACGTGCCGCACGTTCGTACCCATTCGCGAGCTCGACCACCAAGCCTGGCGATAGCCAGCGCCACGCGCTGATACTCAGACTGGAGTAGGGCCAATCCCATGTCCATCTCGACCTCACGGGTCCAGAGAAGGAGATTCTCTCCGTTCTTCCCCTCGAAGGTTTTTACGCTCACCATGAGCAGTTTCAGTCTCATAGACGCTTCACGCGTCATCGACGCCGCCTCCGTTGCGACGCTCATCATCTCTTGGACGTGCTCCACGAGCGCGTTCTCGTAGCGTGAGAACGATTCCAGCCTGGCGGTGACCGCCTCTGGACCTTGCAATGCAAGATGAGCCACGCCCTCCGGGCCAAGCAAGGACATAAGCTTAGTAAGCGCGTCCTGCTGCGCCGGGGGCAAATTCACGAACACGGGGTGTTCCATCCTCGCAGAGGATATAGTCAACCGAATCAGGAGCGGGATTGACTACAAGTGCTACCAAGTGCAGCCGGGCGGCCGTAGCTTTAGCGTCAGAGGAAGACGTTCGCCGAGAAGACCGGATACGGTACGCCTGATTAGGCGGCGCAAACACGCGCAAAAGCTGTTGCTGCAGCTGATCCCAAGTGAGAAATGCAGCGTCAACAAACGTGCCGCACGTTCGTACCCATTCGCGAGCTCGACCTCCAAGCCTGGCGATAGCCAGCGCCACGCGCTGATACTCAGACTGGAGTAGGGCCGATCCCATGTCCATCTCGACCTCAGGGGTCCAGAGAAGGAGATTCTCTCCGTTCTTCCCCTCGAAGGTTTTTACGCTCACCATGAGCAGTTTCTGTCTCATAGACGCTTCACGCGTCATCGACGCCGCCTCCGTTGCGGCGCTCATCTTCTCTTGGACGTGCTCCACGAGCGTGTTCTCGTAGCGTGAGAGCGATTCCAGCCTGGCGGTGACCGCATCTGGACCTTGCAATGCAAGATGAGCCACGGCCTCTGGGCCAAGCAAGGACATAAGCTTAGTAAGCGCGTCCTGCTGCGCCGGGGGCAAATTCACGAACACGGGGTGTTCCATCCTCGCAGAGGATATAGTCAACCGACTCAGGAGCGGGATTGACTACAAGTGCTACCAAGTGCAGCGGGGCGGCCGTAGCTTTAGCGTCAGAGGAAGACGTTCGACGCGAAGACGGAATACGTACGCCTGATTAGGCGGCGCCAAACACGCGCAAAAAGCTGTTGCTTCAGCTGATTCCAAAGTGAGAAATGCAGCGTCAACAAACGTGCCGCACGATAGTACCCATTCGCGAGATCGACCTGCAAGCCTGGCGATAGCCAGCGCCACCGCGCTGATACTCAGACTGGGAGCAGGGCTGATCCCATGTCCATCTCGACCTCACGGGTCCAGAGAAGGAGATTCTCTCCGTTCTTCCCCTCGAAGATTTTTACGCTCACCATGAGCAGTTTCTGTCTCATAGACGCTTCACGCGTCATCGACGCCGCCTCCGTTGCGGCGCTCATCATCTCTTGGACGTGCTCCACGAGCGCGTTCTCGTAGCGTGAGAACGATTCCAGCCTGGCGGTGACCGCATCTGGACCTTGCAATGCAAGATGAGCCACGCCCTCTGGGCCAAGCAAGGACATAAGCTTAGTAAGCGCGTCCTGCTGCGCCGGGGGCAAATTCACGAACACGGGGTGTTCCATCCTCGCAGAGGATATAGTCAACCGACTCAGGAGCGGGATTGACTACAAGTGCTACCAAGTGCAGCGGGGCGGCCGTAGCTTTAGCGTCAGAGGAAGACGTTCGCCGAGAAGACCGGATACGGTACGCCTGATTAGGCGGCGCGAACACGCGCAAAAGCTGTTGCTGCAGCTGATCCCAAGTGCGAAAAGCAGCGTCAACAAACGTGCCGCACGTTAGTACCCATTCGCGAGCGCGACCTTCAAGCCTGGAGATAGCCAGCGCCACGCGCTGATACTCAGACTGGAGCAGGGCTGACCTCATGTCCATCTCGACCTCACGGGTCCAGAGAAGAAGATTCTTTCCGTTCTTCCCCTCGAAGGTTTTTACGCTCACCATGAGCAGTTTCAGTCTCATAGACGCTTCACGCGTCATCGACGCCGCCTCCGTTGCGGCGCTCATCTTCTCTTGGACGTGCTCCACGAGCGCGTTCTCGTAGCGTGAGAACGATTCCAGCCTGGCGGTGACCGCCTCTGGACCTTGCGATGCAAGATGAGCCACGCCCTCTGGCCCAAGCAAGGACATAAGCTTAGTAAGCGCGTCCTGCTGCGCCGGGGCAAATTCACGAACACGGGGTGTTCCATCCTCGCAGAGGATATAGTCAACCGAATCAGGAGCGGGATTGACTACAAGTGCTACCAAGTGCAGCGGGGCTGCCGTAGCTTTAGCGTCAGAGGAAGACGTTCGCCGAGAAGACCGGATACGGTACGCCTGATTAGGCGGCGCAAACACGCGCAAAAGCTGTTGCTGCAGCTGATCCCAAGTGCGAAAAGCAGCGTCAACAAACGTGCCGCACGTTAGTACCCATTCGCGAGCGCGACCTCCAAGCCTGGAGATAGCCAGCGCCACGCGCTGATACTCAGACTGGAGCAGGGCTGATCCCATGTCCATCTCGACCTCACGGGTCCAGAGAAGGAGATTCTCTCCGTTCTTCCCCTCGAAGGTTTTTACGCTCACCATGAGCAGTTTCAGTCTCATAGACGCTTCACGCGCCATCGACGCCGCCTCCGTTGCGGCGCTCCTCTTCTCTTGGACGTGCTCCACGAGCGCGTTCTCGTAGCGTGAGAACGATTCCAGCCTGGCGGTGACCGCATCTGGACCTTGCAATGCAAGATGAGCCACGCCCTCTGGGCCAAGCAAGGACATAAGCTTAGTAAGCGCGTCCTGCTGCGCCGGGGCAAATTCACGAACACGGGGTGTTCCATCCTCGCAGAGGATATAGTCAACCGACTCAGGAGCTGGATTGACTACAAGTGCTACCAAGTGCAGCGGGGCGGCCGTAGCTTTAGCGTCAGAGGAAGACGTTCGCCGCGAAGACCGGATACGGTACGCCTGATTAGGCGGCGCGAACACGCGCAAAAGCTGTTGCTGCAGCTGATCCCAAGTGAGAAATGCAGCGTCAACAAACGTGCCGCACGTTAGTACCCATTCGGAGCGCGACCTCCAAGCCTGGGGATAGCCAGCGCCACGCGCTGATACTCAGACTGGAGCAGGGCTGATCCCATGTCCATCTCGACCTCACGGGTCCAGAGAAGGAGATTCTCTCCATTCTTCCCCTCGAAGGTTTTACGCTCACCATGAGCAGTTTCAGTCTCATAGACGCTTCACGCGTCATCGACGCCGCCTCCGTTGCGGCGCTCATCTTCTCTTGGACGTGCTCCACGAGCGCGGTCTTGTAGCGTGAGAACGATTCCAGCCTGGCGGTGACCGTCTCTGGACCTTGCGATGCAAGATGAGCCACGCCCTCTGGGCCAAGCAAGGACATAAGCTTAGTAAGCGCGTCCTGCTGCGCCGGGGGCAAATTCACGAACACGGGGTGTGTCCATCTTCGCAGAAAGTATAGTCAACCGACACAGGAGCGGGGATTGACTACAAGTGCTACCAAGTGCAGCCGGGCGGCCGTAGCTTTAGCGTCAGAGGAAGACGTTCGCCGAGAAGACCGGATACGGTACGCCTGATTAGGCGGCGCAAACACGCGCAAAAGCTGTTGCTTCAGCCGATCTTAAGTGAGAAATGCAGCGTCAACAAACGTGCCGCACGTTAGTACCCATTCGCGAGCGCGACCTCCAAGCCTGGAGATAGCCAGCACCACGCGCTAATACTCAGACTGGAGCAGGGCTGATCCCATGCCCATCTCGATCTCACGGGTCCAGAGAAGGAGATTCTCTCCATTCTTCCCCTCGAAGGATTTTACGCTCACCATGAGCAGTTTCAGTCTCATAGACGCTTCACGCGTCATCGACGTCGCCTCCGTTGCGGCGCTCATCTTCTCTTGGACGTGCTCCACGAGCGCGTTCTCATAGCGTAAGAACGATTCCAGCCTGGTGGTGACCGCATCTGGACCTTGCGACGCAAGATGAGCCACGCCCTCTGGCCCAAGCAAGGACATAAGCTTAGTAAGCGCGTCCTGCTGCGCCGGGGGCAAATTCACGAACACGGGGTGTTCCATCCTCGCAGAGGATATAGTCAACCGAATCAGGAGCGAGATTGGCTACAAGTGCTACCAAGTGCAGCGGGGCTGCCGTAGCTTTAGCGTCAGAGGAAGACGTTCGACGCGAAGACCGGATACGGTACGCCTGATTAGGCGGCGCGAACACGCGCAAAAGCTGTTGCTGCAGCTGATCCCAAGTGCGAAATGCAGCGTCAACAAACGTACCGCACGTTAGTACCCATTCGCGAGCTCGACCTCCAAGCCTGGAGATAGCCAGCGCCACGCGCTGATACTCAGACTGGAGTAGGGCCGATCCCATGTCCATCTCGACCTCACGGGTCCAGAGAAGGAGATTCTCTCCGTTCTTCCCCTCGAAGGTTTTTACGCTCACCATGAGCAGTTTCAGTCTCATAGACGCTTCACGCGTCATCGACGCCGCCTCCGTTGCGACGCTCATCATCTCTTGGACGTGCTCCACGAGCGCGTTCTCGTAGCGTGAGAGCGATTCCAGCCTGGCGGTGACCGCATCTGGACCTTGCGATGCAAGATGAGCCACGCCCTCTGGGCCAAGCAAGGACATAAGCTTAGTAAGCGCGTCCTGCTGCGCCGGGGGCAAATTCACGAACACGGGGTGTTCCATCCTCGCAGAGGATATAGTCAACCGACTCAGGAGCGGGATTGACTACAAGTGCTACCAAGTGCAGCCGGGCGGCCGTAGCTTTAGCGTCAGAGGAAGACGTTCGCCGAGAAGCCGGATACGGTACGCCTGATTAGGCGGCGCAAACACGCGCAAAAGCTGTTGCTGCAGCTGATCCCAAGTGAGAAATGCAGCGTCAACAAACGTGCCGCACGTTCGTACCCATTCGCGAGCTCGACCTCCAAGCCTGGCGATAGCCAGCGCCACGCGCTGATACTCAGACTGGAGCAGGGCTGATCCCATGTCCATCTCGACCTCACGGGTCCAGAGAAGGAGATTCTCTCCGTTCTTCCCCTCGAAGGTTTTTACGCTTACCATGAGCAGTTTCAGTCTCATAGACGCTTCACGCGTCATCGACGCCGCCTTCGTTGCGGCGCTCCTCTTCTCTTGGACCTGACCCACGAGCGCGTTCTCGTAGCGTGAGAACCATTCCAGCCTGGCGGTGACCGCCGCTGGACCTTGCAATGCAAGATGAGCCACGCCCTCTGGGCCAAGCAAGGACATAAGCTTAGTAAGCGCGTCCTGCTGCGCCGGGGGCAAATTCACGAACACGGGGTGTTCCATCCTCGCAGAGGATATAGTCATCCGAATCAGGAGCGGGATTTACTACAAGGGCTACCAAGTGCAGCCGGGCGGCCGTAGCTTTAGCGTCAGAGGAAGACGTTCGATTCAAATACCGGATACGGTACGCCTGATTAGGCGGCGCGAACACGCGCAAAAGCTGTTGCTGCAGCTGATCCCAAGTGCGAAAAGCAGCGTCAACAAACGTGCCGCACGTTAGTACCCATTCGCGAGCGCGACCTCCAAGCCTGGCGATAGCCAGCGCCACGCGCTGATACTCAGACTGGAGTAGGGCCGATCCCATGTCCATCTCGACCTCAGGGGTCCAGAGAAGGAGATTCTCTCCGTTCTTCCCCTCGAAGGTTTTTACGCTCACCATGAGCAGTTTCAGTCTCATAGACGCTTCACGCGTCATCGACGCCGCCTCCGTTGCGACGCTCATCTTCTCTTAGGCGTGCTCCACGAGCGCGTTCTCGTAGCGTGAGAACGATTACAGCCTGGCGGTGACCGCCTCTGGACCTTGCGATGCAAGATGAGCCACGCCCTCTGGGCCAAGCAAGGACATAAGCTTAGTAAGCGCGTCCTGCTGCGCCGGGGGCAAATTCACGAACACGGGGTGTTCCATCCTCGCAGAGGATATAGTCAACCGACCCAGGAGCGGGATTGACTACAAGTGCTACCAAGTGCAGCGGGGCGGCCGTAGCTTTAGCGTCAGAGGAAGACGTTCGACGCGAAGACCGGATACGGTACGCCTGATTAGGCGGCGCGAACACGCGCAAAAGCTGTTGCTGCAGCTGATCCCAAGTGAGAATGCAGCGTCAACAAAACGTGCCGCACGTTCGTACCCATTCGCGAGCTCGACCTTCCAAGCCTGGCGATAGCCAGCGCCACGCGCTGATACTCAGACTGGAGCAGGGCTGATCCCATGTCCATCTCGACCTCACGGGCCCAGAGAAGGAGATTCTCTCCATTCTTCCCCTCGAAGGTTTTTACGCTCACCATGAGCAGTTTCTGTCTCATAGACGCTTCACGCGTCATCGACGCCGCCTCCGTTGCGGCGCTCATCTTCTCTTGGACGTGCTCCACGAGCGCGTTCTCGTAGCGTGAGAACGATTCCAGCCTGGCGGTGACCGCATCTGGACCTTGCGATGCAAGATGAGCCACGCCCTCCGGGCCAAGCAAGGACATAAGCTTAGTAAGCGCGTCCTGCTGCGCCGGGGGCAAATTCACGAACACGGGGTGTTCCATCCTCGCAGAGGATATAGTCATCCGACTCAGGAGCGGGATTGACTACAAGGGCTACCAAGTGCAGCCGGGCGGCCGTAGCTTTAGCGTCAGAGGAAGACGTTCGACGCGAAGGCCGGATACGGTACGCCTGATTAGGCGGCGCGAGCACGCGCAGAAGCTGTTGCTTCAGCTGATCCCAAGTGAGAAATGCAGCGTCAACAAACGTGCCGCACGTTAGTACCCATTCGCGAGCTCGACCTCCAAGCCTGGCGATAGCCAGCGCCACGCGCTGATACTCAGCCTGGAACAGGGCTGATCCCATGTCCATCTCGACCTCACGGGTCCAGAGAAGGAGATTCTCTCCGTTCTTCCCCTCGAAGGTTTTTACGCTCACCATGAGCAGTTTCTGTCTCATAGACGCTTCACGCGTCATCGACGCCGCCTCCGTTGCCGCGCTCATCTTCTCTTGGACGTGCTCCACGAGCGCGTTCTCATAGCGTGAGAACGATTCCAGCCTGGCGGTCACCGCCTCCGGACCTTGCGATGCAAGATGAGCCTCGCCCTCTGGGCCAAGCAAGGACATAAGCTTAGTAAGCGCGTCCTGCTGCGCCGGGGGCAAATTCACGAACACGGGGTGTTCCATCCTCGCAGAGGATATAGTTAACCGAATCAGGAGCGAGATTGACTACAAGTGCTACCAAGTGCAGCGGGGCGGCCGTAGCTTTAGCGTCAGAGGAAGACGTTCGACTCAAATACCGGATACGGTACGCCTGATTAGGCGGCGCAAACACGCGCAAAAGCTGTTGCTGCAGCTGATCCCAAGTGAGAAATGCAGCGTCAACAAACGTGCCGCACGTTCGTACCCATTCGCGAGATCGACCTCCAAGCCTGGCGATAGCCAGCGCCACGCGCTGATACTCAGACTGGAGTAGGGCTGATCCCATGTCCATCTCGACCTCACGGGTCCAGAGAAGGAGATTCTCTCCGTTCTTCCCCTCGAAGGTTTTTACGCTCACCATGAGCAGTTTCAGTCTCATAGACGCTTCACGCGTCATCGACGCCGCCTCCGTTGCGGCGCTCATCTTCTCTTGGACGTGCTCCACGAGCGCGTTCTCGTAGCGTGAGAACGATTCCAGCCTGGCGGTGACCGCCTCCGGACCTTGCAATGCAAGATGAGCCACGCCCTCCGGGCCAAGCAAGGACATAAGCTTAGTAAGCGCGTCCTGCTGCGCCGGGGGCAAATTCACGAACACGGGGTGTTCCATCCTCGCAGAGGATATAGTCAACCGAATCAGGAGCGAGATTGGCTACAAGTGCTACCAAGTGCAGCCGGGCGGCCGTAGCTTTAGCGTCAGAGGAAGACGTTCGACGCGAAGACCGGATACGGTACGCCTGATTAGGCGGCGCGAACACGCGCAAAAGCTGTTGCTGCAGCTGATCCCAAGTGAGAAATGCAGCGTCAACAAACGTGCCGCACGTTAGTACCCATTTCGCGAGCTCGACCTCCAAGCCTGGCGATAGCCAGCGCCACGCGCTGATACTCAGACTGGAGCAGGGCTGATCCCCATGTCCATCCTCGACCTCACGAGTCCAGAGAAGGAGATTTCTCTCCATTCTTCCCCTCGAAGGTTTTTACCGCTCACCATGAGCAGTTTCTGTCTCATAGACGCTTTCACGCGTCATCGACGCCGCCTCCGGTTGCGCGACGAGGAGCATCTCTCCGTTCTTCCCCTCGAAGGTGTTTACGCTCACCATGAGCAGTTTCAGTTTCATAGACGCTTCACGCGTCATCAACGCCGCCTCCGTTGCGGCCCTCATCTTCTCTTAGGCGTGCTCCAAGAGCGCGTTCTCGTAGCGTGAGAACGATTTCAGCCTGGCGGTGACCGCATCTGGACCTTGCGACGCAAGATGAGCCACGCCCTCTGGGCCAAGCAAGGACATAAGCTTAGTAAGCGCGTCCTGCTGCGCCGGGGGAAAATTCACGAACACGGGGTGTTCCATCCTCGCAGAGGATATAGTCAACCGACCCAGGAGCGGGATTGACTACAAGTGCTACCAAGTGCAACGGGGCTGCCGTAGCTTCAGCGTCAGAGGAAAGACGTTCGACTCAAAGACCGGATACGGGTACGCCTGATTAGGCGGCGAGAACACGCGCAAAAGCTGTTGCTGCAGCTGATCCCAAGTGAGAAATGCAGCGTCAACAAACGTGCCGCACGTTAGTACCCATTCGGAGCGCGACCTCCAAGCCCTGGAGATAAGCCAGCGCCACGCGCTGATACTCAGACTGGAGTAGGGCCGATCCCATGTCCATCTCGACCTCAGGGGGTCCAGAGAAGGAGATTCTCTCCGGTTCTTCCCCTCGAAGGTTTTTACGCTCACCATGAAGCAGTTTCTGTCTTCATAGACGATTCACGCGTCATCGACGCCGCCTCCGTTTGCGGCGGCTGCATTCGTCTCTTGGACGTG
>NW_003303471.1:68583-78853 GCF_000142945.1 Phytophthora infestans T30-4 | reverse complement strand
GTGGCAAGGGGGGGCTGCCGTTAGCTATAGCTTCAGAAGGACGTCTTTTCTCTCAACGATCCGATTACGGTCCCCTGATTGGGCTGGCGCCAACACGCCCAATAAGCTGTTGCTGCAGCTGATCCCAAGGGAGAAAAGCTGCGTCAACAAACGTGCGCAAGATTAGTACCCATTCGCGAGCGCGACTTCAAGCTTGGAGATAGCCAGCGCCACTTCGCTATACTCAGTCTGGAGCCAGGGCCTAATCCCATTGTCCATCTCGACCTCACGGGTCTTGAGAAGGAGATTCTCTCCGTTCTTCCCCTCGAAGGTTTTTACGCTCACCATGAGCAGTTTCAGTCTCATAGACGCTTCACGCGTCATCGACGCCGCCTCCGTTGCGGCGCTCATCTTCTCTTGGACGTGCTCCACGAGCGTGTTCTCGTAGCGTGAGAGCGATTCCAGCCTGGTGGAGACCGCATCTGGACCTTGTGATGCAAGATGAGCCACGCCCTCCGGGCCAAGCAAGGACATAAGCTTAGTAAGCGCGTCCTGCTGCGCCGGGGGAAAATTCACGAACACGGGGTGTTCCATCCTCGCAGAGGATATAGTCAACCGAATCAGGAGCGGGATTGACTACAAGTGCTACCAAGTGCAGCGGGGCTGCCGTAGCTTTAGCGTCAGAGGAAGACGTTCGCCGAGAGGACCGGATACGGTACGCCTGATTAGGTGGCGCAAACACGCGCAAAAGCTGTTGCTGCAGCTGATCCCAAGTGCGAAAAGCAGCGTCAACAAACGTGCCGCACGTTAGTACCCATTCGCGAGCGCGACCTCCAAGCCTGGAGATAGCCAGCGCCACGCGCTGATACTCAGACTGGAGCAGGGCTGATCTCATGTCCATCTCGACCTCACGGGTCCAGAGAAGGAGATTCTCTCCATTCTTCCCCTCGAAGGTTTTTACGCTCACCATGAGCAGTTTCAGTCTCATAGACGCTTCACGCGTCATCGACGCCGCCTCCGTTGCGGCGCTCCTCTTCTCTTGGACGTGCTCCACGAGCGCGTTCTCGTAGCGTGAGAACGATTCCAGCCTGGCGGTGACCGCCTCTGGACCTTGCGATGCAAGATGAGCCACGCCCTCTGGGCCAAGCAAGGACATAAGCTTAGTAAGCGCGTCCTGCTGCACCGGGGGGCAAATTCACGAACACGGGGTGTTCCATCCTCGCAGAGGATATAGTCAACCGAATCAGGAGCGGGATTGACTACAAGTGCTACCAAGTGCAGCGGGGCTGCCGTAGCTTTAGCGTCAGAGGAAGACGTTCGACTCAAATACCGGATACGGTACGCCTGATTAGGCGGCGCGAACACGCGCAAAAGCTGTTGCTGCAGCTGATCCCAAGTGCGAAAAGCAGCGTCAACAAACGTGCCGCACGTTAGTACCCATTCGCGAGATCGACCTCCAAGCCTGGCGATAGCCAGCGCCACGCGCTGATACTCAGACTGGAGCAGGGCTGATCCCATGTCCATCTCGACCTCACGGGTCCAGAGAGAGAGATTCTCTCCGTTCTTCCCCTCGAAGGTTTTTACGCTCACCATGAGCAGTTTCAGTCTCATAGACGCTTCACGCGTCATCGACGCCGCCTCCGTTGCGGCGCTCCTCTTCTCTTGGACGTGCTCCACGAGCGCGTTCTCGTAGCGTGAGAACGATTCCAGCCTGGCGGTGACCGCCTCTGGACCTTGCGATGCAAGATGAGCCACGCCCTCTGGGCCAAGCAAGGACATAAGCTTAGTAAGCGCGTCCTGCTGCACCGGGGGGCAAATTCACAAACACGGGGTGTTCCATCCTCGCAGAGGATATAGTCAACCGACTCAGGAGCTGGATTGACTACAAGGGCTACCAAGTGCAGCCGGGCGGCCGTAGCTTTAGCGTCAGAGGAAGACGTTCGATTCAAATACCGGATACGGTACGCCTGATTAGGCGGCGCGAACACGCGCAAAAGCTGTTGCTGCAGCTGATCCCAAGTGCGAAAAGCAGCGTCAACAAACGTGCCGCACGTTAGTACCCATTCGCGAGCTCGACCTCCAAGCCTGGCGATAGCCAGCGCCACGCGCTGATACTCAGACTGGAGCAGGGCTGATCCCATGTCCATCTCGACCTCACGGGTCCAGAGAAGGAGATTCTCTCCGTTCTTCCCCTCGAAGGTTTTTACGCTCACCATGAGCAGTTTCAGTCTCATAGACGCTTCACGCGTCATCGACGCCGCCTCCGTTGCGACGCTCATCATCTCTTGGACGTGCTCCACGAGCGCGTTCTCGTAGGGTGAGAGCGATTCCAGCCTGGCGGTGACCGCCTCCGGACCTTGCAATGCAAGATGAGCCACGCCCTCTGGGCCAAGCAAGGACATAAGCTTAGTAAGCGCGTCCTGCTGCGCCGGGGGCAAATTCACGAACACGGGGTGTTCCATCCTCGCAGAGGATATAGTCAACCGACCCAGGAGCGGGATTGACTACAAGTGCTACCAAGTGCAGCCGGGCTGCCGTAGCTTTAGCGTCAGAGGAAGACGTTCGACTCAAAGAACGGATACGGTACGCCTGATTAGGCGGCGCGAACACGCGCAAAAGCTGTTGCTGCAGCTGATCCCAAGTGAGAAATGCAGCGTCAACAAACGTGCCGCACGTTAGTACCCATTCGCGAGCGCGACCTCCAAGCCTGGCGATAGCCAGCGCCACGCGCTGATACTCAGACTGGAGCAGGGCTGATCCCATGTCCATCTCGACCTCACGGGTCCAGAGAAGAAGATTCTCTCCGTTCTTCCCCTCGAAGGTTTTACGCTCACCATGAGCAGTTTCAGTCTCATAGACGCTTCACGCGTCATCGACGCCGCCTCCGTTGCGACGCTCATCATCTCTTGGACGTGCTCCACGAGCGCGTTCTCGTAGCGTGAGAACGATTTCCAGCCTGGCGGTGACCGCCGCTGGACCTTGCGATGCAAGATGAGCCACGCCCTCTGGGCCAAGCAAGGACATAAGCTTAGTAAGCGCGTCCTGCTGCGCCGGGGGCAAATTCACGAACACGGGGTGTTCCATCCTCGCAGAGGATATAGTCAACCGACCCAGGAGCGGGATTGACTACAAGTGCTACCAAGTGCAGCGGGGCTGCCGTAGCTTTAGCGTCAGAGGAAGACGTTCGACTCAAAGACCGGATACGGTACGCCTGATTAGGCGGCGCGAACACGCGCAGAACCTGTTGCTTCAGCTGATCCCAAGTGAGAAATGCAGCGTTAACAAACGTGCCGCACGTTAGTACCCATTCGGAGCGCGACCTCCAAGCCTGGAGATAGCCAGCGCCACGCGCTGATACTCAGACTGGAGTAGGGCCGATCCCATGTCCATCTCGACCTCAGGGGTCCAGAGAAGGAGATTCTCTCCGTTCTTCCCCTCGAAGGTTTTTACGCTCACCATGAGCAGTTTCAGTCTCATAGACGCTTCACGCGTCATCGACGCCGCCTCCGTTGCGGCGCTCATCTTCTCTTGGACGTGCTCCACGAGCGCGTTCTCGTAGCGTGAGAACGATTCCAGCCTGGCGGTGACCGCCTCTGGACCTTGCGATGCAAGGATGAGCCACGCCCTCTGGGCCAAGCAAGGACATAAGCTTAGTAAGCGCGTCCTGCTGCGCCCGGGGGCAAATTCACGAACACGGGGTGTTCCATCCTCGCAGAGGATATAGTCAACCGACTCAAGAGCGGGATTGACTACAAGTGCTACCAAGTGCAGCCGGGCGGCCGTAGCTTTAGCGTCAGAGGAAGACGTTCGACTCAAAGACCGGATACGGTACGCCTGATTAGGCGGCGCGAACACGCGCAAAAGCTGTTGCTGCAGCTGATCCCAAGTGCGAAAAGCAGCGTCAACAAACGTGCCGCACGTTAGTACCCATTCGCGAGCGCGACCTCCAAGCCTGGAGATAGCCAGCGCCACGCGCTGATACTCAGACTGGAGCATCCATCTCGACCTCACGGGTCCAGAGAAGGAGATTCTCTCCATTCTTCCCCTCGAAGGTTTTTACCCTCACCATGAGCAGTTTCAGTCTCATAGACGCTTCACGCGTCATCGACGCCGCCTCCGTTGCGGCGCTCATCTTCTCTTGGACGTGCTCCACGAGCGCGGTCTCGTAGCGTGAGAACGATTCCAGCCTGGCGGTGACCGCCTCTGGACCTTGCGATGCAAGATGAGCCACGCCCTCTGGGCCAAGCAAGGACATAAGCTTAGTAAGCGCGTCCTGCTGCGCCGGGGGAAAATTCACGAACACGGGGTGTTCCATCCTCGCAGAGGATATAGTCAACCGACTCAAGAGCGGGATTGACTACAAGTGCTACCAAGTGCAGCCGGGCGGCCGTAGCTTTAGCGTCAGAGGAAGACGTTCGACTCAAAGACCGTATACGGTACGCCTGATTAGGCGGCGCGAACACGCGCAAAAGCTGTTGCTGCAGCTGATCCCAAGTGCGAAAAGCAGCGTCAACAAACGTGCCGCACGTTAGTACCCATTCGGAGCGCGACCTCCAAGCCTGGAGATAGCCAGCGCCACGCGCGGATACTCAGACTGGAGTAGGGCCGATCCCATGTCCATCTCGACCTCACGGGCCAGAGAAGGAGATTCTCTCCGTTCTTCCCCTCGAAGGTTTTTACGCTCACCATGAGCAGTTTCAGGTCTCATAGACGCTTCACGCGTCATCGACGCCGCCTCCGTTGCGCCGCTCATCTTCTCTTAGAGCGTGCTCCAAGAGCGCGTTCTCGTAGCGTGGAGAACGATTTCAGGCCTGGCGGGTGAACCGCCTCCTGGACCTTGCGATGCAAGATGAGCCACGCCTCTCTGGGCCCAAGCAAGGAGCATAAAGCTTAAGTAAAGCGCGTCCTGCTGCGCCGGGGGCAAAATTCACGAACACGGGGTGTTCCATCCTCGCAGAGCGATATTCAACAGTTCCCAGGAACCGGGATTCAGGAGCGGGATTGACTACAAGTGCTACCAAGTGCAGCGGGGCGGCCGTAGCTTTAGCGTCAGAGGAAGACGTTCGACGCGAAGACCGGATACGGTACGCCTGATTAGGCGGCGCGAAGACGCGCAGAAGCTGTTGACTCAGCTGATCCCAAGTGCGAAAAGCAGCGTCAACAAACGTGCCGCACCGTAGTACCCATTCGCGAGCGCGACCTCCAAGCCCGGAGATAACCAGCGCCACGCGCTGATACTCCGACTGGAGCATCCATCTCGACCTCACGGGTCCAGAGAAGGAGATTCTCTCCATTCTTCCCCTCGACGGATTTTACGCTCACCATGAGCAGTTTCAGTCTCATAGACGCTTCACGCGTCATCGACGCTGCCTCCGTTGCGGCGCTCATCTTCTCTTGGACGTGCTCCACGAGCGCGCTCTCGTAGCGTGAGAACGATTCCAGCCTGGCGGTGACCGCATCTGGACCTTGTGATGCAAGATGAGCCACGCCCTCTGGGCCAAGCAAGGACATAAGCTTAGTAAGCGCGTCCTGCTGCGCCGGGGGCAAATTCACGAACACGGGGTGTTCCATCCTCCCAGAGGATATAGTCAACCGACCCAGGAGCGGGATTGACTACAAGTGCTACCAAGTGCAGCGGGGCGGCCGTAGCTTTAGCGTTAGAGGAAGACGTTCGACGCGAAGACCGGATACGGTACGCCTGATTAGGCGGCGCGAGCACGCGCAGAAGCTGTTGCTTCAGCTGATCCCAAGTGCGAAAAGCAGCGTCAACAAACGTGCCGCACGTTAGTACCCATTCGGAGCGCGACCTCCAAGCCTGGAGATAGCCAGCGCCACGCGCTGATACTCAGACTGGAGTAGGGCCGATCCCATGTCCATCTCGACCTCAGGGGTCCAGAGAAGGAGATTCTCTCCGTTCTTCCCCTCGAAGGTTTTTACGCTCACCATGAGCAGTTCAGGTTCATAGACGCTTCACGCGTCATCGACGCCGCCTCCGTTGCGGCGCTCATCTTCTCTTTGGACGTGCTCCACGAGCGCGTTCTCATAGCGTGAGAACGATTCCAGCCTGGCGGTGACCGCCGCTGGACCTTGCGATGCAAGATGAGCCACGCCCTCTGGGCCAAGCAAGGACATAAGCTTAGTAAGCGCGTCCTGCTGCGCCGGGGGCAAATTCACGAACACGGGGTGTTCCATCCTCGCAGAGGATATAGTCAACCGACTCAGGAGCGGGATTGACTACAAGTGCTACCAAGTGCAGCGGGGCGGCCGTAGCTTTAGCGTCAGAGGAAGACGTTCGACGCGAAGACCGGATACGGTACGCCTGATTAGGCGGCGCGAACACGCGCAAAAGCTGTTGCTGCAGCTGATCCCAAGTGAGAAATGCAGCGTCAACAAACTTGCCGCACGTTCGTACCCATTCGGAGCGCGACCTCCAAGCCTGGAGATAGCCAGCGCCACGCGCTGATACTCAGACTGGAGTAGGGCCGATCCCATGTCCATCTCGACCTCACGGGTCCAGAGAAGGAGATTCTCTCCGTTCTTCCCCTCGAAGGTTTTTACGCTCACCATGAGCAGTTTCAGTTTCATAGACGCTTCACGCGTCATCAACGCCGCCTCCGTTGCGGCCCTCATCTTCTCTTAGGCGTGCTCCAAGAGCGCGTTCTCGTAGCGTGAGAACGATTTCAGCCTGGCGGTGACCGCATCTGGACCCTGCGACGCAAGATGAGCCACGCCCTCTGGCCCAAGCAAGGACATAAGCTTAGTAAGCGCGTCCTGCTGCGCCGGGGGCAAATTCACGAACACGGGGTGTTCCATCCTCGCAGAGGATATAGTCAACCGAATCAGGAGCGAGATTGGCTACAAGTGCTACCAAGTGCAGCCGGGCGGCCGTAGCTTTAGCGTCAGAGGAAGACGTTCGACGCGAAGACCGGATACGGTACGCCTGATTAGGCGGCGCGAACACGCGCAAAAGCTGTTGCTGCAGCTGATCCCAAGTGAGAAATGCAGCGTCAACAAACGTGCCGCACGTTAGTACCCATTCGGAGCGCGACCTCCAAGCCTGGAGATAGCCAGCGCCACGCGCTGATACTCAGACTGGAGTAGGGCCGATCCCATGTCCATCTCGACCTCACGGGTCCAGAGAAGGAGATTCTCTCCGTTCTTCCCCTCGAAGGTTTTTACGCTCACCATGAGCAGTTTCAGTCTCATAGACGCTTCACGCGTCATCGACGCCGCCTCCGTTGCGGCGCTCATCTTCTCTTGGACGTGCTCCACGAGCGCGTTCTCATAGCGTGAGAGCGATTCCAGCCTGGCGGTGACCGCATCTGGACCCTTGTGATGCAAGATGAGCCACGCCCTCTGGGCCAAGCAAGGGCATAAGCTTAGTAAGCGCGTCCTGCTGCGCCGGGGGCAAATTCACGAACACGGGGTGTTCCATCCTCGCAGAGGATATAGTCAACCGACTCAAGAGCGGGATTGACTACAAGTGCTACCAAGTGCAGCCGGGCGGCCGTAGCTTTAGCGTCAGAGGAAGACGTTCGACTCAAAGACCGGATACGGTACGCCTGATTAGGCGGCGCGAACACGCGCAAAAGCTGTTGCTGCAGCTGATCCCAAGTGCGAAAAGCAGCGTCAACAAACGTGCCGCACGTTAGTACCCATTCGCGAGCGCGACCTCCAAGCCTGGAGATAGCCAGCACCACGCGCTGATACTCAGACTGGAGCAGGGCTGATCCCATGCCCATCTCGACCTCACGGGTCCAGAGAAGGAGATTCTCTCCATTCTTCCCCTCGAAGGATTTTACGCTCACCATGAGCAGTTTCAGTCTCATAGACGCTTCACGCGTCATCGACGCCGCCTCCGTTGCGGCGCTCATCTTCTCTTGGACGTGCTCCACGAGCGCGTTCTCGTAGCGTGAGAACGATTCCAGCCTGGCGGTGACCGCCTCTGGACCTTGTGATGCAAGATGAGCCACGCCCTCCGGGCCAAGCAAGGGCATAAGCTTAGTAAGCGCGTCCTGCTGCGCCGGGGGCAAATTCACGAACACGGGGTGTTCCATCCTCGCAGAGGATATAGTCAACCGACTCAAGAGCGGGATTGACTACAAGTGCTACCAAGTGCAGCGGGGCTGCCGTAGCTTTAGCGTCAGAGGAAGACGTTCGACTCAGACCGGATACGGTACGCCTGATTAGGTGGCGCAAACACGCGCAAAAGCTGTTGCTGCAGCTGATCCCAAGTGCGAAAAGCAGCGTCAACAAACGTGCCGCACGTTAGTACCCATTCGCGAGCGCGACCGCCAAGCCTGGAGATAGCCAGCGCCACGCGCTGATACTCAGACTGGAGCAGGGCTGATCTCATGTGCATCTCTAACTCACGGGTCCAGAGAACGAGATTCTCTCCAATCTTCCCATCCAATGTTTTTATCCCTCACCATGAGCAGTTTTCAGTTTCATAGACGCTTCACGCGTCATCGACGCGGCCTCGGTTGCGGCGCTCATCTTCTCTTGGACGTGCTCCACGAGCGCGTTCTCGTAGCGTGAGAACGATTCCAGCCTGGCGGTGACCGCCTCTGGACCTTGCGATGCAAGATGAGCCACGTCCTCTGGGCCAAGCAAGGACATAAGCTTAGTAAGCGCGTCCTGCTGCGCCGGGGGCAAATTCACGAACACGGGGTGTTCCATCCTCGCAGAGGATATAGTCAACCGACTCAAGAGCGGGATTGACTACAAGTGCTACCAAGTGCAGCCGGGCGGTCGTAGCTTTAGCGTCAGAGGAAGACGTTCGACTCAAAGACCGGATACGGTACGCCTGATTAGGCGGCGCGAACACGCGCAAAAGCTGTTGCTGCAGCTGATCCCAAGTGCGAAAAGCAGCGTCAACAAACGTGCCGCACGTTAGTACCCATTCGCGAGCGCGACCTCCAAGCCTGGAGATAGCCAGCGCCACGCGCTGATACTCAGACTGGAGCATCCATCTCGACCTCACGGGTCCAGAGAAGGAGATTCTCTTCATTCTTCCCCTCGAAGGATTTTACGCTCACCATGAGCAGTTTCAGTCTCATAGACGCTTCACGCGTCATCGACGCCGCCTCCGTTGCGGCGCTCATCTTCTCTTGGACGTGCTCCACGAGCGCGTTCTCGTAGCGTGAGAACGATTCCAGGCTGGCGGTGACCGCATCTGGACCTTGCGATGCAAGATGAGCCACGCCCTCTGGGCCAAGCAAGGACATAAGCTTAGTAAGCGCGTCCTGCTGCGCCGGGGGCAAAATCACGAACACGGGGTGTTCCATCCTCGCAGAGGATATAGTCAACCGACTCAGGAGCGGGATTGACTACAAGTGCTACCAAGTGCAGCGGGGCTGCCGTAGCTTTAGCGTCAGAGGAAGACGTTCGACTCAAATACCGGATACGGTACGCCTGATTAGGCGGCGCGAGCACGCGCAAAAGCTGTTGCTGCAGCTGATCCCAAGTGCGAAAAGCAGCGTCAACAAACGTGCCGCACGTTAGTACCCATTCGCGAGCTCGACCGCCAAGCCTGGAGATAGCCAGCGCCACTCGCTGATACTCAGACCGGAGCAGGGCTGATCCCATGTCCATCTCGACCTCACGGGTCCAGAGAAGGAGATTCTCTCCGTTCTTCCCCTCGAAGGTTTTTACGCTCACCATGAGCAGTTTCTGTCTCATAGACGCTTCACGCGTCATCGACGCCGCCTCCGTTGCGGCGCTCATCTTCTCTTGGACGTGCTCCACGAGCGCGTTCTCATAGCGTGAGAACGATTCCAGCCTGGCGGTGACCGCCTCCGGACCTTGCGATGCAAGATGAGCCACGCCCTCTGGGCCAAGCAAGGACATAAGCTTAGTAAGCGCGTCCTGCTGCGCCGGGGGCAAATTCACGAACACGGGGTGTTCCATCCTCGCAGAGGATATAGTCAACCGACTCAGGAGCGGGATTGACTACAAGTGCTACCAAGTGCAGCGGGGCGGCCGTAGCTTTAGCGTCAGAGGAAGACGTTCGCCGCGAAGACCGGATACGGTACGCCTGATTAGGCGGCGCGAACACGCGCAAAAGCTGTTGCTGCAGCTGATCCCAAGTGAGAAATGCAGCGTCAAAAAACGTGCCGCACTTTAGTACCCATTCGGAGCGCGACCTCCAAGCCTGGAGATAGCCAACGCCACGCGCTGATACTCAGACTGGAGTAGGGCCGATCCCATGTCCATCTCGACCTCACGGGTCCAGAGAAGGAGATTCTCTCCGTTCTTCCCCTCGAAGGTTTTACGCTCACCATGAGCAGTT
>NW_003303471.1:63502-66710 GCF_000142945.1 Phytophthora infestans T30-4 | reverse complement strand
GGGCAATTCACGAACACGGGGGGGGCAAAATTCATGGAACACGGGTGTTCCATCCTCGCAGAGGATATTAGTCAACCGACTTCAGGAGCGGGACTTGACTACAAGTGCTACCCAAGTGCCAGCCGGGCGGCAGTAGCTTTAGCGGTCAGAGGAAGACGTTCGACCTCAAATACCGGATACGGGTACGCCTGATTAGGCGGCGCGAACACGCGCAAAAGCTGTTGCTGCAGCTGATCCCAAGTGCGAAAGCAGCGTCAACAAGCGTGCCGCACGTTAGTACCCATTCGCGAGCGCGACCTCCAAGCCTGGAGATAGCCAGCGCCACGCGCTGATACTCAGACTGGAGCAGGGCTGATCCCATGTCCATCTCGACCTCACGGGTCCAGAGAAGGAGATTCTCTCCATTCTTCCCCTCGAAGGATTTTACGCTCACCATGAGCAGTTTCAGTCTCATAGACGCTTCACGCGTCATCGACGCCGCCTCCGTTGCGGCGCTCATCTTCTCTTGGACGTGCTCCACGAGCGCGTTCTCGTAGCGTGAGAACGATTCCAGCCTGGCGGTGACCGCCTCTGGACCTTGCGATGCAAGATGAGCCACGTCCTCTGGGCCAAGCAAGGACATAAGCTTAGTAAGCGCGTCCTGCTGCGCCGGGGGCAAATTCACGAACACGGGGTGTTCCATCCTCGCAGAGGATATAGTCAACCGACTCAAGAGCGGGATTTAATACAAGTTCAACCGAGTTCAGCCGGGAGGCCGGGGATTGAACTACAAAGGGTGGCCTACCAAGTGCAGGCGGGGATGCCGTAAGCCTGTTTAGGCGTCAGAGGAAGACGTTCGCCGAAAAGACCGGATACGGTAACGCCTAGTGATTAAGGCGGCGCAAACAAACGCGCCAAAAGCTGTTGCTGCAGCTGATCCCAAGTGAGAAATGCAGCGTCAACAAACGTGCCGCACGTTCGTACCCATTCGCGAGATCGACCTCCAAGCCTGGCGATAGCCAGCGCCACGCGCTGATACTCAGACTGGAGCAGGGCTGATCCCATGTCCATCTCGACCTCACGGGTCCAGAGAAGGAGATTCTCTCCATTCTTCCCCTCGAAGGTTTTTACGCTCACCATGAGCAGTTTCAGTCTCATAGACGCTTCACGCGTCATCGACGCCGCCTCCGTTGCGGCGCTCCTCTTCTCTTGGACGTGCTCCACGAGCGCGTTCTCGTAGCGTGAGAACGATTTCAGCCTGGTGGTGACCGCATCTGGACCTTGCAATGCAAGATGAGCCACGGCCTCCGGGCCAAGCAAGGACATAAGCTTAGTAAGCGCGTCCTGCTGCGCCCGGGGCAAATTCACGAACACGGGGTGTTCCATCCTCGCAGAGGATATAGTCAACCGACTCAGGAGCTGGATTGACTACAAGTGCTACCAAGTGCAGCGGGGCGGCCGTAGCTTTAGCGTCAGAGGAAGACGTTCGCCGAGAAGACCGGATACGGTACGCCTGATTAGGCGGCGCGAACACGCGCAAAAGCTGTTGCTGCAGCTGATCCCAAGTGAGAAATGCAGCGTCAACAAACGTGCCGCACGTTAGTACCCATTCGCGAGCTCGACCTCCAAGCCTGGCGATAGCCAGCGCCACGCGCTGATACTCAGACTGGAGCAGGGCTGATCCCATGTCCATCTCGACCTCACGGGTCCAGAGAAGAAGATTCTCTCCGTTCTTCCCCTCGAAGGTTTTTACGCTCACCATGAGCAGTTTCCAGTCTCATAGGACGCTTACGCGTCATCTTGCCGCCTCCGTTGCGGCCCTCATCTTCTCTTAAGCGTGCTCCACGAGCGCGTTCTTCGTAGCGTGAGAACGATTTCAGCCTGGCGGTGACCGCATCTGGACCCTGCGACGCAAGATGAGCCACGCCCTCTGGGCCAAGCAAGGACATAAGCTTAGTAAGCGCGTCCTGCTGCGCCGGGGGCAAATTCACGAACACGGGGTGTTCCATCCTCGCAGAGGATATAGTCAACCGACCCAGGAGCGGGATTGACTACAAGTGCTACCAAGTGCAGCGGGGCGGCCGTAGCTTTAGCGTCAGAGGAAGACGTTCGACGCGAAGACCGGATACGGTACGCCTGATTAGGCGGCGCGAACACGCGCAAAAGCTGTTGCTGCAGCTGATCCCAAGTGAGAAATGCAGCGTCAACAAACGTGCCGCACGTTCGTACCCATTCGCGAGCTCGACCGCCAAGCCTGGCGATAGCCAGCGCCACGCGCTGATACTCAGACTGGAGTAGGGCTGATCCCATGTCCATCTCGACCTCACGGGTCCAGAGAAGGAGATTCTCTCCGTTCTTCCCCTCGAAGGTTTTACGGAACTTTTACGCTCACCATGAGCAGGTTTCAGTCTCATAGACGCTTCTCGCGTCATCGACGCCCGCCTCCGTTGCCGCTCTCATCTTCTCTTTAGACGTGCTCCACGAGCGCGTTCTCGTAGCGTGAGAACGATTCCAGCCTGGCGGTGACCGCCGCTGGACCTTGCGATGCAAGATGAGCCTCGCCCTCTGGCCCAAGCAAGGACATAAGCTTAGTAAGCGCGTCCTGCTGCGCCGGGGGCAAATTCACGAACACGGGGTGTTCCATCCTCGCAGAGGATATAGTCAACCGAATCAGGAGCTGGATTGACTACAAGTGCTACCAAGTGCAGCGGGGCTGCCGTAGCTTTAGCGTCAGAGGAAGACGTTCGACTCAAAGACCGGATACGGTACGCCTGATTAGGCGGCGCGAACACGCGCAGAAGCTGTTGCTGCAGCTGATCCCAAGTGAGAAATGCAGCGTCAACAAACGTGCCGCACGTTAGTACCCATTCGGAGCGCGACCTCCAAGCCTGGAGATAGCCAGCGCCACGCGCTGATACTCAGACTGGAGTAGGGCCGATCCCATGTCCATCTCGACCTCAGGGGTCCAGAGAAGGAGATTCTCTCCGTTCTTCCCCTCGAAGGTTTTTACGCTCACCATGAGCAGTTTCAGTTTCATAGACGCTTCACGCGTCATCAACGCCGCCTCCGTTGCGGCCCTCATCTTCTCTTAGGCGTGCTCCAAGAGCGCGTTCTCGTAGCGTGAGAACGATTTCAGCCTGGCGGTGACCGCATCTGGACCCTTCGACGCAAGATGAGCCACGCCTCTGGGCCAAGCAAGGACATAAGCTTAGTAGGCGCGTCCTGCGAA
>NW_003303471.1:58171-62304 GCF_000142945.1 Phytophthora infestans T30-4 | reverse complement strand
CAGAGAAATAATCTTAGTAAGCGCGTCCTGGTGCGCCGGGGAATAATTCCCGAAACCGGGGTGTCTCTCCTCCGAGGAGGATTTAGTTCACTGCACAGGGGGGGGAGTGGGCTACCAGGTCACCATGGGCAGCCGGGCGCGTGTGATTTTAGCTTAAAAGGAAGACTTTCCCGAGAAGACCGGATACGGTACCCTGTATTAGGCGGCGCAAAACACGCGCAAAAGGTGTTGCTGCAGCTGATCCCAAGTGAGAAATGCAGCGTCAACAAACGTGCCGCCCGTTTGTACTCATTCGCGAGCCGCGCCCTCCAAGCCTGGAGATAGCCAGCGCCACGCGCTGATACTCAGACTGGAGCAGGGCTGATCCCATGTCCATCACGACCTCACGGGTCCAGAGAAGGAGATTCTCTCCGTTCTTCCCCTCGAAGGTTTTTACGCTCACCATGAGCAGTTTCAGTCTCATAGACGCTTCACGCGTCATCGACGCCGCCTCCGTTGCGGCGCTCCTCTTCTCTTGGACGTGCTCCACGAGCGCGTTCTCGTAGCGTGAGAACGATTATAGCCTGGCGGTGACCGCCGCTGGACCTTGCAATGCAAGATGAGCCACGCCCTCCGGGCCAAGCAAGGACATAAGCTTAGTAAGCGCGTCCTGCTGCGCCGGGGGCAAATTCACGAACACGGGGTGTTCCATCCTCGCAGAGGATATAGTCAACCGACTCAGGAGCGGGATTGACTACAAGTGCTACCAAGTGCAGCCGGGCGGCCGTAGCTTTAGCGTCAGAGGAAGACGTTCGCCGAGAAGACCGGATACGGTACGCCTGATTAGGCGGCGCGAACACGCGCAAAAGCTGTTGCTGCAGCTGATCCCAAGTGAGAAATGCAGCGTCAACAAACGTGCCGCACGTTCGTACCCATTCGCGAGCTCGATTTCCAAGCCTGGCGATAGCCAGCGCCACGCGCTGATACTCAGACTGGAGCAGGGCTGATCCCATGTCCATCTCGACCTCACGGGCCCAGAGAAGGAGATTCTCTCCAATCCTTCCTTGGAAACTCGATGGCCTAAGTAATCCACCTTGCGCATCCCCCAATAGCTCTTTACCACACTGATAGAGAGATTCCACTTAGTACACGCCTCCAGTAGGGATGTCACTCTTTCGCACAACTGATCCCACGGTTTCGCCGGGATTAGAATGTCGTCGATGTAAGATCTGCGTCCTAACACGGACGGGGTTCCAGGATCCCCTGGCTCTCCTGCCTCAAATGGATCTACTTCCGTATGGCCTTTCCCAGACCCACCTGTTTCGGACTCCGGTATTCGGGTGAATCCATAGAGGGCGTTATCGATCAGGCGTTGGTAGATCTGGGGTGCGTTCTTCAATCCGAACGGCATCCGGTTCCACTCGAACAGGCCAAACGGTGTGATGAATGCGGATATTGCGCGAGCTCGATCCGTCATAGTAACCACCCAGAAACCACTGGCCATGTCTAGAGAACAGTACCAGAGTACTTTATCCAGATCTTCCAACAGCTCGTTGATTAGGGGCATCGGATACACCATCAATCGAGTCAGACCGTTAACCAGCCGGTAATCAATGCACAGACGTATATCCACCCCGTTTTTCTTGATGATGATTACCACTGGGGATGCCCACGGGGACGTCGAGAAACTGATGATCTTGGCTTGCAGCAGGCCCTTAATCAGGTCCGATAGTTTTTCCCGGAACTGAGGTGCCACCTTCCGCACCCTCTGAGCGATCGGTTTCGCGTCGCCGACATCGATGTCACATTTGACTCCGCGGGCAGCGGGCGGTAACGCATTACCTTTACCAATCAGCAGATGTCGGCTCTCCCAGATTTTCTGACGCAGACGATCCACTTCAGCAGGTTCATTCGCCCCCGGATCCACTTGGATATCATCAATCGTGACTTCTTCTGTGGTCAGTGGTACCTCCGGGATCACCGCCATGCCTTCTCCCAGATCCTCGGCGTGTAGATCCCCGCCTTCACGGTAACAGACTTGCTCATCTTCCGTCTTCGTAGGATCCACCATTGGATCCAAACACCGCGGCCCTCTCTCGCCTGGCAGTCCTTCTATTATCGGGGGGTTCAGGTACCCTGATATCAGGGAAACCACCAGTTGGATCCAGTTGGTCCTCTAACGAGTTTAAGCCCGACAGTTCGGGTTTGACTAGTGTTGCCACTCTCGATAGGGATCCAGGCACTTTATTCAATGGAGAGCTTGGATCCACTTGTGGATCAGCGGGATCCGGCTGCTCGGCTTTAGCCCTCTGCAATCCTTCATCCACCGACCCTGCGTTATCTAAGGGCCGACTCTGGGGATCGTCCCCTGTCCTGGATCCAGCTTCCATTGCTTGGATCTCAACCCGTCGATCCCTCTGCAGGATCTTTCGCGGAGTTGGATATGAAGGCCGATCCACCAAGGGGCCAGTTGGCTCCGCTGGGAGCTCCACCTCTGCGGGAGATTCGATCTCGGTAGTCGCCTCGTACACCAGATTCTGCCATTCTTTGTAGCGGCGGGATCCCACTGACACATATCCAGGTCGTCTAGGGATACCGTCCTTCGCCAACCATCGTCCGATCTCCTCATAATGGTCCAGTAATAATCTCTTGTCGCTGACGTTCGTGACCTGGAGGTATTGCGATCGACCTGGTCCTTGGATTACGGTAGGTACCCATTTCTCGCCCCGGGTGACCCACAGTCTTTCATGTTCCGCCCACTTTAACCGGTCTGGCAGCTCCCAAGTTTCCCCGGGCTCGATCCAGGTGGTCTTATCCGCCCTTATGATCCTCATCTTCGCTCCATACAACGGCCGCCGTCCGCTGAGCTGGATCCGCATCTCGTCAGGGAAACAAAGTGTCCCATCCGCCAGATCCAACCTCACTCCGGCCGGCACCATGAAATCCATACCAAGGATGGCGTCTTGACCAGCGAGATCCCCGACCCAAATGTCAAACCAATACACCAAACAACCTGCCAGCGTGATCTTGATCCGCGTTCTCCCGTTCGTACGGTACACGCCTTCACCAATCCCAACACAATCTTGGATCCGACTCCCATCCACTTGGCACCCAACCTTACGAGCAAAGGCGGTATCCAGTATAGACACCTCGGCACCACTATCTAGGAGTAGGATTGCTTTTTCATTGTTGATCTTGCCCCCTACCTTGGCTTGTCTGAACCACTTTCCTGGGGCATGGTACTTCCAGTATCCACGGGACTCCCCTGTTAGCAGATCCATGGATCCAACATCCTCAGATCCACAGGATCCAG
Source organism: Phytophthora infestans T30-4 (assembly GCF_000142945.1). NCBI lineage: Eukaryota > Oomycota > Peronosporomycetes > Peronosporales > Peronosporaceae > Phytophthora > Phytophthora infestans. The sequence goes on along the minus strand of NW_003303471.1, from coordinate 59,012 downwards.
TGACCAGACAGACCTTAGTGGATCTGCAGTGACTTCACCCTTGGTAGGCTCAAACCATCGACCATGTTGGCGCTTCTCCCAATAACCACGTGCCTCTCCTCTGTGTAGATCCAGGGTTGAAGAGACTTCGGATCTGGAAAACTCATCCACTTGGCGCAAACTAGAGACCTAGGCAACTGACACTTCATGTAGATCACGTGTATTATCGACTGGATCTAGGGTCTGCTACTGGATCTAGCGAGTCTGTTCACAAAGCATAAAGCATCTGACGTCGGTGTCGGATCAACCGGGACTCTATTTACTTTTGGCCCTCGGCACTCCTGGGTGGGGGGTTCAAACCGGGGAGCGTATGTGTGTTTTTGGAAAATATATTTTTATTCTCGGGGCGGTTCTCGGGCGCTGTCTGGCGGATATTCGCGCACACAACGCGCGCAAACAACAATGAGAGAGAACATATATGCCGCGAGGTGAACTCTTTCTGTCCACATTTTGCACAGACCAAAGTTACCACTTTTTTTTCCACAGAACCAGATGTTTTCCAGCATCCAGATTCAGTGTGCTTCCGGGATCCGCACTGTGAACACCTGACTTGTGCTGCCCCGTCCATGAGATCTCGGGATCTGTACATCCCACGGTCCCCGGGTACGGTATCCCCCGGTCGAGAGTTGTCTCCTGTCTTCGCCGTTCGACCGTTGGACGCAGTGAGACAGACCCGACGGTAATCTTTCTTGAAGTTAGTACTCAGCGTTGTGAAGTGGGCGATGCCGTCGTATATCGGTCACGGCATCAGAAAAAAACGCGTATCATCGACGCTGCTACTCTCGGCATCAGAGCGTCAAAG
>NW_003303471.1:55546-58071 GCF_000142945.1 Phytophthora infestans T30-4 | reverse complement strand
GTTGCGGGCGGTTCCTCTTCTCTTGGGACCTGGCTCCCACGAAGCGCGGTCCTCGTAGCGTGAGAACGAATATAGCCCTGGGCGGTGGACCGCTGCTGGGACTTTGCCATGCCAGATTGAAGCCCACGCCTTCCGGGGCCAAGCAAGGACATAAGCTTAGTAAGCGCGTCCTGCTGCCCCGGGGAGCACATTCACAAAACACGGGGTGTTCCATCCTCGCAGAGGATATAGTCAACCGACTCAGGAGCTGGAATTGACTACAAGTGCTACCAAGTGCAGCCGGGCGGCCGTAGCTTTAGCGTCAGAGGAAGACGTTCGACTCAAATACCGGATACGGTACGCCTGATTAGGCGGCGCAAACACGCGCAAAAGCTGTTGCTGCAGCTGATCCCAAGTGAGAAATGCAGCGTCAACAAACGTGCCGCACGTTCGTACCCATTCGCGAGATCGACCTCCAAGCCTGGCGATAGCCAGCGCCACGCGCTGATACTCAGACTGGAGCAGGGCTGATCCCATGTCCATCTCGACCTCACGGGTCCAGAGAAGGAGATTCTCTCCGTTCTTCCCCTCGAAGGTTTTTACGCTCACCATGAGCAGTTTCAGTCTCATAGACGCTTCACGCGTCATCGACGCCGCCTCCGTTGCGGCGCTCCTCTTCTCTTGGACGTGCTCCACGAGCGCGTTCTCGTAGCGTGAGAACGATTCCAGCCTGGCGGTGACCGCCTCTGGACCTTGCGATGCAAGATGAGCCACGGCCTCCGGGCCAAGCAAGGACATAAGCTTAGTAAGCGCGTCCTGCTGCGCCGGGGGCAAAATCACGAACACGGGGGTGTTCGATCCTCGCAGGAGGATAAAGTCAACCGACTCAGGAGCCGGATTGACTACAAGTGCTACCAAGTGCAGCCGGGCGGCCCGTAGCTTTAGCGTCAGAGGGAAGACGTTCGCCGAGAAGACCCGATACGGTACGCCTGATTAGCGGCGCGAGCACGCGCAAAAGCTGCTGCTGCAGCTGATCCCAAGTGCGAAAAGCAGCGTCAACAAACGTGCCGCACGTTAGTACCCATTCGCGAGCGCGACCTCCAAGCCTGGAGATAGCCAGCGCCACGCGCTGATACTCAGACTGGAGCAGGGCTGATCTCATGTCCATCTCGACCTCACGGGTCCAGAGAAGGAGATTCTCTCCATTCTTCCGTTTTACGCTCACCATGAGCAGTTTCAGTCTTATAAACGCTTCACGCGTCATCGACGCCGCCTCCGTTGCGGCGCTCATCTTCTCTTGGACGTGCTCCACGAGCGCGGTCTTGTAGCGTGAGAACGATTACAGCCTGGCGGTGACCGCATCTGGACCTTGCGATGCAAGATGAGCCACGCCCTCTGGCCCAAGCAAGGACATAAGCTTAGTAAGCGCGTCCTGCTGCGCCGGGGCAAATTCACGAACACGGGGTGTTCCATCCTCGCAGAGGATATAGTCAACCGACTCAGGAGCGGGATTGACTACAAGTGCTACCAAGTGCAGCGGGGCTGCCGTAGCTTTAGTGTCAGAGGAAGACGTTCGCCGAGAAGACCGGATACGGTACGCCTGATTAGGTGGCGCAAACACGCGCAAAAGCTGTTGCTGCAGCTGATCCCAAGTGCGAAAAGCAGCGTCAACAAACGTGCCGCCACGTTTAGAAAGTGCCGCAGTTATTACTCCTTCGCGCAGAGCGCAACGCCCCAGACTGGAGATAGATCCAGCCCCACTCTGCTCGCATAATATCGACAAGTGACAACGACGTTGCATACCTCCGTTTCCTCTCTGCCATCTCCCGCGTCCCCGCCGAAAGAGAGAATATCTCTCCCTTTCTCCCTCCCAGATTTTAGTCCCCCGTACATTTTGTCCCAAAGCTCAGCTCTCAGTGCTCGTGCAGTCTCTCCTGGACTGTCCACACGCTTCCTACGGAAACATCCAGCTGGCGTGACGCATCTGGACCTTGTGATGCAAGATGAGCCACGCCCTCTGGCCCAAGCAAGGACATGAGCTTAGTAAGCGCGTCCTGCTGCGCCGGGGCAAATTCACGAACACGGGGTGTTCCATCCTCGCAGAGGATATAGTCAACCGACTCAGAGCGGGATTGACTACAAGTGCTACCAAGTGCAGCCGGGCGGCCGTAGCTTTAGCGTCAGAGGGAGACGTTTCGACTCAAAGAGTCACTAATACTTAGTTCCTTATTCAAAGGACACTCTACAGCCCCAGAGCCAGGCTCCAAGGTTACACCTTAACTTTTTATGCTCAAAACCCAGAAGGTGATTTATTTACTATTATTGCGCCAAGCCGCCTAGGGGTAAATGTATCTCTTTAACTATCTAGCATAGTTAAACCTAATCAAATGCATAACGTGTGTGCTTTCAGCCAACGTACTGAGAGACCTTGTTAACTCTCCAACTTATGTACTGAGAGTTTGTTAACTCGCCGGGTGTCTTCGTACCCCTGTGTGTTCCACACCATGTAACCCCGTTACAATAAGCGAGCTCACTGTAGCTGATGC
>NW_003303471.1:41796-43228 GCF_000142945.1 Phytophthora infestans T30-4 | reverse complement strand
AAAAGGTTAGCTTTATGTCCGCCCAGAAGCGAGTGCAACCCAAGCGCGGAAGGTGCCTGTCCGTGCAAGAAGTTATGGAGCTCGTCAAGGAGGTGCCACTTTGCCAGAGGCAAACCCAGCGAGCACTGGCGGCTGCATCTGGTATACCACGCACTATGGTATCTTGTTGATGGGACTCTATGTCGCGCATCTTCTCGTGCTAAACCTACTTTGAATGATACTCACAAGACAAAACGACTACAATGGGTTATATCGCATGGCAAGATGGCATTAGGTGCTGTAACATCTCAAAAAGTATTATTACTCAACCTTTTAAGTGTTGTAGTTTGTTATTATATTGTTTATATTGTTTTGGCTCAGGTGCCCGAATGTACCGCATGTATCACATGTACAATACTGTGCATGTAGATGAAAAGTGGTTTAACCTCTACGAAGGGGCCACAAGATATTACCTGACAGCCAATGAGCAGCTGCCTTATCGACCCTGTGCAAGCAAGAGATACATAGGTAAAATCATGTTCTTAGCTGCTGTCGCGCGTCTTCGCTACGACTTTCACAAGAAACAGTACTTTGATGGTAAGATTGGCATGTGACCTATTGTTAAAAAGATCGAGGCGGTTCGTAGCTTTGCTAATCGTCCTGAAGGTACGCTAATTACGAAGAGTGTGTCTATGACTCGAGCTCTTTACCGTGAACTACTTGTCGAAAAAGTATTTCCAGCAATTCGATCCAAACTGCCAGGTATTTTTTCAAATGTTATTTTTTGTTGATGCAACTCAATTATGTTTTTTTTTGTTTTTAGCTCGCAGAGGTTCGACCGTGGTCGTCCAGAAGGACAATGGAGGGCCTCATGTTTTAGAAGGTGATGCTCAACTCGAACATGCTGGGATGGTTGGTGACTGGAGATAAAGATGCGCTGTCAGCCGCCTCGGTCACTCGACCTAAATGTACTTGATTTGGAATACTTCTCGTCTATTCAGGCTCTACAGTATCAAAAAGCTGCCTGCGACTCTGACAGCCTTATTACGACGGTTGAGGACGCTTTCGATGAGCTCAGGTGGCAAACACTTGACAAGTGTTTTGTCACTTTGCAGAAAGTGATGGAGTCTATAATGGTTAGTGATGGGGGTAACGATTTTAAGCTTCCGCGCGTTAGTAAACATATTGGACGTAATGCCCGAATGCCAATGTCGGATGTAGTCGACACCGATCCGGTTACGAAAGGATACAGTCAGCGGTATGCCTAAATTCAAGGTTAATCGAAGCTTTTATTGCTCGTAATTTTGATCATTATAGTTTTAGGCTATCACTGATTGGTCAATATAAATAGTTGGTTTACACAAATGATCTCGACTTTCCGAATCAACCTCGCCCCAAACACATCTAATTCGCAGTGCTTCTAGTAAGTCCCTGCGTCTAAAACTGCGTCCAA
>NW_003303471.1:38858-41657 GCF_000142945.1 Phytophthora infestans T30-4 | reverse complement strand
CTTTTTTCCCCTACGAAGGATTCACGCTCACCATGAGCCAGTTTCATGTCTCATAGCGCTCCCCGCGTCATCGCCGCCGCCTCGGTGCGGGCGTCATTTTATTTTGGACGTGCTCCACCGAGCGGGTTTTGGTAGGTGAGAGCGATTCCAAGCCTGACGGTGGCCCGCATTCTGGACCCTTACAATGCAAAGATGAACCCCGCTCTCTGAGCCAAAGCAAAGGACATAAGCTTAGTAAGCGCGTCCTGCTGCGCGGGGGGCAAAATTCACGAACCACGGGGTGTCCCATCCTCGCAGAGGATATAGTTAACCGAATCAGGAGCGAGATTGACTACAAGTGCTACCAAGTGCAGCGGGGCGGCCGTAGCTTTAGCGTCAGAGGAAGACGTTCGACGCGAAGCCGGATACGGTACGCCTGATTAGGCGGCGCAAACACGCGCAAAAGCTGTTGCTGCAGCTGATCCCAAGTGCGAAAAGCAGCGTCAACAAACGTGCCGCACATTAGTACCCATTCGCGAGCGCGACCTCCAAGCCTGGCGATAGCCAGCGCCACGCGCTGATACTCAGACTGGAGCAGGGCTGATCCCATGTCCATCTCGACCTCACGGGTCCAGAGAAGGAGATTCTCTCCGTTCTTCCCCTCGAAGGTTTTTACGCTCACCATGAGCAGTTTCAGTCTCATAGACGCTTCACGCGTCATCGACGCCGCCTCCGTTGCGGCGCTCATCTTCTCTTGGACGTGCTCCACGAGCGCGTTCTCGTAGCGTGAGAACGATTCCAGCCTGGCGGTGACCGCATCTGGACCTTGCAATGCAAGATGAGCCACGCCCTCTGGGCCAAGCAAGGACATAAGCTTAGTAAGCGCGTCCTGCTGCGCCGGGGGCAAATTCACGAACACGGGGTGTTCCATCCTCGCAGAGGATATAGTCAACCGACCCAGGAGCGGGATTGACTACAAGTGCTACCAAGTGCAGCGGGGCTGCCGTAGCTTTCAGCGTCAGAGAAAGACGTTCGACTCAAAGACCGGATACGGTACGCTGATTAGGCGCGCGACACACGCGCAAAGCTGTTGCTGCAGCTGATCCCAGTGAGAATGCAGCGTCAACAAGCGTGGCGCGCAGCGTTGAGTAACCATTCGGAGCGCGACTCCAGCCTGGAGATAGCCAGCCCACGCGCGCTGATACTCAGACTGGAGTAGGGCCGATCCCATGTCCATCTCGACCTCACGTGTCCAGAGAAGGAGATTCTCTCCGTTCTTCCTCTCGAAGGTTTTACGCTCACCATGAGCAGTTTCTGTCTCATAGACGCTTCACGCGTCATCGACGCCGCCTCCGTTGCGGCGCTCATCTTCTCTTGGACGTGCTCCACGAGCGCGTTCTCATAGCGTGAGAACGATTCCAGCCTGGCGGTGACCGCCTCCGGACCTTGCGATGCAAGATGAGCCTCGCCCTTTGGGCCAAGCAAGGACATAAGCTTAGTAAGCGCGTCCTGCTGCGCCGGGGGCAAATTCACGAACACGGGGTGTTCCATCCTCGCAGAGGATATAGTCAACCGACTCAGGAGCGGGATTGACTACAAGTGCTACCAAGTGCAGCGGGGCGGCCGTAGCTTTAGCGTCAGAGGAAGACGTTCGCCGCGAAGACCGGATACGGTACGCCTGATTAGGCGGCGCGAACACGCGCAAAAGCTGTTGCTGCAGCTGATTCCAAGTGAGAAATGCAGCGTCAAAAAACGTGCCGCACTTTAGTACCCATTCGCGAGCGCGACCTCCAAGCCTGGCGATAGCCAGCGCCACGCGCTGATACTCAGACTGGAGTAGGGCCGATCTCATGTCCATCTTGACCTCACGGGTCCAGAGAAGGAGATTCTCTCCGTTCTTCCCCTCGAAGGTTTTTACGCTCACCATGAGCAGTTTCAGTTTCATAGACGCTTCACGCGTCATCGACGCCGCCTCCGTTGCGACGCTCATCATCTCTTGGACGTGCTCCACGAGCGCGTTCTCGTAGCGTGAGAACGATTCCAGCCTGGCGGTGACCGCCGCTGGACCTTGCGATGCAAGATGAGCCACGCCCTCTGGGCCAAGCAAGGACATAAGCTTAGTAAGCGCGTCCTGCTGCGCCGGGGGCAAATTCACGAACACGGGGTGTTCCATCCTCGCAGAGGATATAGTCAACCGAATCAGGAGCGGGATTGACTACAAGTGCTACCAAGTGCAACGGGGCTGCCGTAGCTTCAGCGTCAGAGGAAGACGTTCGACTCAAAGACCGGATACGGTACGCCTGATTAGGCGGCGCGAACACGCGCAAAAGCTGTTGCTGCAGCTGATCCCAAGTGAGAAATGCAGCGTCAACAAACGTGCCGCACGCTAGTACCCATTCGGAGCGCGACCTCCAAGCCTGGAGATAGCCAGCGCCACGCGCTGATACTCAGACTGGAGTAGAGCCGATCCCATGTCCATCTCGACCTCAGAAGTCCAGAGAAGGAGATTCTCTCCGTTCTTCCCCTCGAAGGTTTTTACGCTCACCATGAGCAGTTTCTGTCTCATAGACGCTTCACGCGTCATCGACGCCGCCTCCGTTGCGGCGCTCATCTTCTCTTGGACGTGCTCCACGAGCGCGTTCTCATAGCGTGAGAACGATTCCAGCCTGGCGGTCACCGCCTCCGGACCTTGCGATGCAAGATGAGCCTCGCCCTTTGGGCCAAGCAAGGACATAAGCTTAGTAAGCGCGTCCTGCTGCGCCGGGGGCAAATTCACGAACACGGGGTGTTCCATCCTCGCAGAGGATATAGTCAAGTGGG
>NW_003303471.1:33425-38154 GCF_000142945.1 Phytophthora infestans T30-4 | reverse complement strand
CGCGCAAAAGCTGTTGCTTCAGCTGATCCAAGTGAGAATGCAGCGTCAACAACGTGCCGCACGTTAGTACCCATTCCGGAGCTCGATCTCCAAGCCTGGCGATAGCCAGCCCCACGCGCTGATACTCAGACTGGAACAGGGCTGATCCCATGTCCATCTCGACCTCACGGGTCCAGAGAAGGAGATTCTCTCCATTCTTCCCCTCGAAGGTTTTTACCCTCACCATGAGCAGTTTCAGTCTCATAGACGCTTCACGCGTCATCGACGCCGCCTCCGTTGCGACGCTCATCTTCTCTTGGACGTGCTCCACGAGCGCGTTCTCGTAGCGTGAGAACGATTACAGCCTGGCGGTGACCGCATCTGGACCTTGCGATGCAAGATGAGCCACGCCCTCTGGGCCAAGCAAGGACATAAGCTTAGTAAGCGCGTCCTGCTGCGCCGGGGCAAATTCACGAACACGGGGTGTTCCATCCTCGCAGAGGATATAGTCAACCGACTCAGGAGCGGGATTGACTACAAGTGCTACCAAGTGCAGCGGGGCTGCCGTAGCTTTAGCGTCAGAGGAAGACGTTCGCCGAGAAGACCGGATACGGTACGCCTGATTAGGTGGCGCAAACACGCGCAAAAGCTGTTGCTGCAGCTGATCCCAAGTGCGAAAAGCAGCGTCAACAAACGTGCCGCACGTTAGTACCCATTCGCGAGCGCGACCGCCAAGCCTGGAGATAGCCAGCGCCACTCGCTGATACTCAGACTGGAGCAGGGCTGATCCCATGTCCATCTCGACCTCACGGGCCCAGAGAAGGAGATTCTCTCCGTTCTTCCCCTCGAAGGTTTTTACGCTCACCATGAGCAGTTTCAGTCTCATAGACGCTTCACGCGTCATCGACGCCGCCTCCGTTGCGGCGCTCATCTTCTCTTATGCGTGCTCCAAGAGCGCGTTCTCATAGCGTGAGAACGATTCCAGCCTGGCGGTGACCGCATCTGGACCTTGCGATGCAAGATGAGCCACGCCCTCTGGCCCAAGCAAGGACATAAGCTTAGTAAGCGCGTCCTGCTGCGCCGGGGGCAAATTCACGAACACGGGGTGTTCCATCCTCGCAGAGGATATAGTCAACCGACTCAGGAGCGGGATTGACTACAAGTGCTACCAAGTGCAGCGGGGCGGCCGTAGCTTTAGCGTCAGAGGAAGACGTTCGACGCGAAGCCGGATACGGTACGCCTGATTAGGCGGTGCGAACACGCGCAAAAGCTGTTGCTTCAGCCGATCCCAAGTGAGAAATGCAGCGTCAACAAACGTGCCGCACGTTAGTACCCATTCGCGAGCTCGACCTCCAAGCCTGGCGATAGCCAGCGCCACGCGCTGATACTCAGACTGGAGCAGGGCTGATCCCATGTCCATCTCGACCTCACGGGTCCAGAGAAGGAGATTCTCTCCGTTCTTTCCCTCGAAGGTTTTTACGCTCACCATGAGCAGTTTCAGTCTCATAGACGCTTCACGCGTCATCGACGCCGCCTCCGTTGCGGCGCTCATCTTCTCTTGGACGTGCTCCACGAGCGCGTTCTCGTAGCGTGAGAACGATCCCAGCCTGGCGGTGACCGCCTCTGGAGCTTGCAATGCAAGATGAGCCACGCCCTCCGGGCCAAGCAAGGACATAAGCTTAGTAAGCGCGTCCTGCTGCGCCGGGGGCAAATTCACGAACACGGGGTGTTCCATCCTCGCAGAGGATATAGTTAACCGAATCAGGAGCGAGATTGACTACAAGTGCTACCAAGTGCAGCGGGGCGGCCGTAGCTTTAGCGTCAGAGGAAGACGTTCGACGCGAAGCCGGATACGGTACGCCTGATTAGGCGGCGCGAACACGCGCAAAAGCTGTTGCTTCAGCCGATCCCAAGTGAGAAATGCAGCGTCAACAAACGTGCCGCACGTTAGTACCCATTCGCGAGATCGACCTCCAAGCCTGGCGATAGCCAGCGCCACGCGCTGATACTCAGACTGGAGCAGGGCTGATCCCATGTCCATCTCGACCTCACGGGTCCAGAGAAGGAGATTCTCTCCGTTCTTCCCCTCGAAGGTTTTACGCTCACCATGAGCAGTTTCAGTCTCATAGACGCTTCACGCGCCATCGACGCCGCCTCCGTTGCGGCGCTCCTCTTCTCTTGGACGTGCTCCAAGAGCGCGTTCTCGTAGCGTGAGAGCGATTTCAGCCTGGCGGTGACCGCCTCTGGAGCTTGCAATGCAAGATGAGCCACGCCTCCGGGCCAAGCAAGGACATAAGCTTAGTAAGCGCGTCCTGCTGCGCCGGGGGCAAATTCACGAACACGGGGTGTTCCATCCTCGCAGAGGATATAGTCAACCGAATCAGGAGCGAGATTGACTACAAGTGCTACCAAGTGCAGCGGGGCGGCCGTAGCTTTAGCGTCAGAGGAAGACGTTCGACGCGAAGCCGGATACGGTACGCCTGATTAGGCGGCGCGAACACGCGCAAAAGCTGTTGCTTCAGCCGATCCCAAGTGAGAAATGCAGCGTCAACAAACGTGCCGCACGTTAGTACCCATTCGCGAGCTCGACCTCCAAGCCTGGCGATAGCCAGCGCCACGCGCTGATACTTAGACTGGAGCAGGGCTGATCCCATGTCCATCTCGACCTCACGGGTCCAGAGAAGGAGATTCTCTCCATTCTTCCCCTCGGAGGTTTTTACGCTCACCATGAGCAGTTCAGTCTCATAGACGCTTCACGCGTCATCGACGCCGCCTCCATTGCGGCGCTCATCTTCTCTTGGACGTGCTCCACGAGCGCGTTCTCATAGCGTGAGAAGAATTCCACCCCGGCGTGGCGGTGCCCGGCGCTGGACATGGCAAGCAAGGATGAGCCACGCCCTCTGGGCCAAGCAAGGACATAAGCTTAGTAAGCGCGTCCTGCTGCGCCGGGGGCAAATTCACGAACACGGGGTGTTCCATCCTCGCAGAGGATATAGTCAACCGACTCAGGAGCGAGATTGACTACAAGTGCTACCAAGTGCAGCCGGGCGGCCGTAGCTTTAGCGTCAGAAGAAGACGTTCGCCGAGAAGACCGGATACGGTACGCCTGATTAGGCGGCGCAAACACGCGCAAAAGCTGTTGCTGCAGCTGATCCCAAGTGGAGAAATGCAGCGTCAACAAACGTGCCGCACGCTCGTACTTATTCGCGAGCTCGGCCTCCAAGGCTGGCGATAGTCCAGCGCCACGCGCTGATACTCAGACTGGGACAGGGCTGATCCCATGTCCATCTCGACCTCACGGGTCCAGAGAAGGAGATTCTCTCCGGTCTTCCCCTCGAAGGTTTTACGCTCACCATGAGCAGTTTCAGTCTCATAGACGCTTCACGCGTCATCGACGCCGCCTCCGTTGCGGCGCTCCTCTTCTCTTGGACGTGCTCCACGAGCGCGTTCTCGTAGCGTGAGAACGATTCCAGCCTGGCGGTGACCGCCTCTGGACCTTGCGATGCAAGATGAGCCACGCCCTCTGGGCCAAGCAAGGACATAAGCTTAGTAAGCGCGTCCTGCTGCACCGGGGGGCAAATTCACAAACACGGGGTGTTCCATCCTCGCAGAGGATATAGTCAACCGACTCAGGAGCTGGATTGACTACAAGTGCTACCAAGTGCAGCGGGGCGGCCGTAGCTTTAGCGTCAGAGGAAGACGTTCGACGCGAAGCCGGATACGGTACGCCTGATTAGGCGGCGCGAGCACGCGCAAAAGCTGTTGCTGCAGCTGATCCCAAGTGAGAAATGCAGCGTCAACAAACGTGCCGCACGTTCGTACCCATTCGCGAGATCGACCTCCAAGCCTGGCGATAGCCAGCGCCACGCGCTGATACTCAGACTGGAGCAGGGCTGATCCCATGTCCATCTCGACCTCACGGGTCCAGAGAAGGAGATTCTCTCCATTCTTCCCCTAGAAGGTTTTTACGCTCACCATGAGCAGTTTCAGTCACATAGACGCTTCACGCGTCATCGACGCCGCCTCCGTTGCGGCGCTCCTCTTCTCTTGGACGTGCTCCACGAGCGCGTTTTCATAGCGTGAGAACGATTCCAGCCTGGCGGTGACCGCATCTGGACCTTACGATGCAAGATGAGCCACGCCCTCTGGGCCAAGCAAGGACATAAGGTTAGTAAGCGCGTCCTGCTGCACCGGCGGGGGCAAATTCACGAACACGGGGTGTTCCATCCTCGCAGAAGATATAGTCAACCGACTCAGGAGCGAGATTGACTACAAGTGCTACCAAGTGCAGCCGGGCGGCCGTAGCTTTAGCGTCAGAGGAAGACGTCGCCGAGAAGACCGGATACGGTACGCCTGATTAGGCGGCGCAAACACGCGCAAAAGCTGTTGCTGCAGCTGATCCCAAGTGAGAAATGCAGCGTCAACAAACGTGCCGCACGTTAGTACCCATTCGGAGCGCGACCTCCAAGCCTGGAGATAGCCAGCGCCACGCGCTGATACTCAGACTGGAGTAGGGCCGATCCCATGTCCATCTCGACCTCACGGGTCCAGAGAAGAAGATTCTTTCCGTTCTTCCCCTCGAAGGTTTTTACGCTCACCATGAGCAGTTTCAGTCTCATAGACGCTTCACGCGTCATCGACGCCGCCTCCGTTGCGACGCTCATCTTCTCTTAGGCGTGCTCCAAGAGCGCGTTCTCGTAGCAGTGAGAACGATTCAGCCTGGCGGTGACCGCATCTGGACCTGCGACGG
>NW_003303471.1:29184-31124 GCF_000142945.1 Phytophthora infestans T30-4 | reverse complement strand
TCCTCGCAGAGGATATAGTTAACCGAATCAGGAGCGAGATTGACTACAAGTGCTACCAAGTGCAGCGGGGCGGCCGTAGCTTTAGCGTCAGAGGAAGACGTTCGACGCGAAGCCGGATACGGTACGCCTGATTAGGCGGCGCAAACACGCGCAAAAGCTGTTGCTGCAGCTGATCCCAAGTGCGAAAAGCAGCGTCAACAAACGTGCCGCACATTAGTTGCCCATTCAGCTGAGCGCGAGTTACAAAGGCCCTGGCGATAACCAGCGCCACGCGCTGATACTCAGTCGGGAGCAGGGCCTGAATCCCATGTCCATCTCGACCTCCACGGGTCCAGATAATGAGATTCTGTCCGGGTTCTTCCCCTGTCGAAGGCGTTTTTACGGCTCCACCATGAAGCAGTTTCTCTCCGCAGTTTCTTTCCCATAGAACGCTTTCACGCGTCACCATCGACGCCGCCTCCGTTGCGGAGCCGCTTCATCTTCTCTTGGACGTGCTCCCACCGAGGCGGCGTTCCTCGTAGCGTGAGAACGATTTCCAGCCTGGCGGGTGACCGCATCTCGGGAACCTTGCAATGCAAGATGAGCCACCGCCCTCTGGGCCAAGCAATGACATAAGATTAGTAAGCGCGTCCCTGGGCTGCGCCGGGGGCAAATTCTTGAACACGGGGTGTTCCATCCTCCGCCAGAGGATAATACTCGAACACGGGGTGTTCCAGGAGCGCAGATTGACTACAAGTGCTACCAAGTGCAGGAGCGGGGCGGCCGTACAAGTGCTTTAAAGCGTCAGAGGGAAGGACGTTGCGTTCTCGACAGACGGGATACGGTACGCCTGATTAGGCGGGTCAGCGGAACACGCGCAAAAGCTGTTGCTTCCACGCCCAAGCCCCTGGATCCCAAGTGAGAAATGCAGCGTCAACAAACGTGCCGCACGTTAGTACCCATTCGGCGAGCTCGACCTCCAAGCCTGGCGATAGCCCTCCAAGCCGGGCGATAGCCACCGCCACGCGCTAATACTTAGACTGGAGCAGGGCTGATCCCATGTCCATCTCGACCTCACGGGTCCAGAGAAGGAGATTCTCTCCGTTCTTCCCATCGAAGGTTTTACGCTCACCATGAGCAGTTTCTGTCTCATAGACGCTTCACGCGTCATCGACGCCAGCCTCCGTTGCGGCGCTCATCTTCTCTTAGGCGTGCTCCAAGAGCGCGTTCTCGTAGCGTGAGAACGATTCCAGCCTGGCGGTGACCGCCGCTGGGACCTTGCGATGCAAGATGAGCCACGCTCTCCGGGCCAAGCAAGGACATAAGCTTAGTAAGCGCGTCCTGCTGCGCCGGGGGCAAATTCACGAACACGGGGTGTTCCATCCTCGCAGAGGATATAGTCAACCGACTCAGGAGCGGGATTGACTACAAGTGCTACCAAGTGCAGCGGGGCTGCCGTAGCTTTAGCGTCAGAGGAAGACGTTCGACTCAAAGAGTCACTGATACTAAGTTCCTTATCCAAAGGACACTTACAGCCCAAGGCCAGGGCTCAAAGTTAATACCTTAACTTTTATGCTTCAAAACCAGAAGTGTTTTATTTACTATTATTGCGGCCAAGCCGCCTAGGGGTAAATGTATCTCTTTAACTATCTAGCATAGTTAAACCTAATCAAATGCATAACGTGTGGCTTTCAGCCAACGTACTGAGAGACCTTGTTAACTCTCCAACTTATGTACTGAGAGTTTGTTAACTCTCCGGGTACTTCGTACCCCTGTGTGTTCCACACCATGTAACCCCGTTACATCATGCTCATTACTCCGGAGTGACCCGCGTCAGTCTCATCCACCGTAACAACGTTACCATCTTGTGCGGCAAATACAGCGAGAGCCTGCGCTACAGCATCGTCGTCGTCAATCCCACCACGACCCTCGCTCTTAAAACGCTGGACCAAGTTGTCCAC
>NW_003303471.1:8568-10200 GCF_000142945.1 Phytophthora infestans T30-4 | reverse complement strand
TTTTTACGCTCACCATGAGGCAGTTTCATGTTTCATAGACGCTTCACGCGTCATCGACGCCCGCTCTCCGTTGCGGCGCTCATCATCTCTTGGACCGTGCTCCACGAGCGCGTTCTCGGTAGCGGAGAACGATTCCAGCCTGGCGGTGACCGCCGCTGGACCTGCGATGCAAGATGAGCCTCGCCCTCTGGGCCAAGCAAGGACATAAGCTTAGTAAGCGCGTCCTGCTGCGCCGGGGGCAAATTCACGAACACGTGGTGTTCCATCCTCGCAGAGGATATAGTCAACCGACTCAGGAGCTGGATTGACTACAAGTGCTACCAAGTGCAGCGGGGCTGCCGTAGCTTTAGCGTCAGAGGAAGACGTTCGACGCGAAGCCGGATACGGTACGCCTGATTAGGCGGCGCGAACACGCGCAAAAGCTGTTGCTGCAGCTGATTCCAAGTGAGAAATGCAGCGTCAACAAATGTGCCGCACTTTAGTACCCATTCGCGAGCGCGACCTCCAAGCCTGGCGATAGCCAGCGCCACGCGCTGATACTCAGACTGGAGTAGGGCCGATCCCATGTCCATCTCGACCTCAGGGGTCCAGAGAAGGAGATTCTCTCCGTTCTTCCCCTCGAAGGTTTTTACGCTCACCATGAGCAGTTTCTGTCTCATAGACGCTTCATGCGTCATTGACGCCGCCTCCGTTGCCGCGCTCATCTAGTCTTGGACGTGCTCCACGAGCGCGTTCTCATAGCGTGAGAACGATTCCAGCCTGGTGGTGACCGCATCTGGACCTTGCGATGCAAGATGAGCCACGCCCTCCCGCCCAAGCCAGGACATAAAGCTTAGTAAGCGCGTCCTGCTGCGCCGGGGGCAATTTCACGAACACGGCGTGTTCCATCCTCGCAGAGGATATAGTCAGCCGAATCAGGAGCGGGATTGACTACAAGTGCTACCAAGTGCAGCGGGGCTGCCGTAGCTTTAGCGTCATAGGAAGACGTTCGACTCAAAGAGTCACTAATACTAAGTTCCTTATCCAAAGGAGCTTACAGCCCAATACCAGGGCTCAAAGTTAATACCTTAACTTTTATGCTTCAAAACCAGAAGTGTTTTTACTATTATTGCGGTCAAGCCGCCTAAGGTAAATATATCTGTTTAACTATCTAGAATAGTTAAACCTAATCAAATGCATAACGTGTGGCTTTCAGCCAACGTACTGAGAGGCCTTGTTAACTCTTCAGCTTATGTACTGAGAGTTTGTTAACTCTCTGGGTATTTCGTACCGCTGTGTGCTCCACACCATGTAACCCCGTTATACTATTGGTGCGCCACTAAGAACAAGGCATTCAAGGAGAAGATGTTCAACCCGTTGAACGATGACTACGGTCTAAAGGATCAGGGCCTATTCAAAACCTACTTAGGCATTGAAGTGTATCAGAACGAGAAGTCACTTAAGATTCAGCAAACTCGTTACAGCAAACAGATCATAGAGAGATTCAACTTCACTGATACACACGCAAGCCGGATCCCGATAAAGACCAAGATGAGACTCACGGTTGGCGATGTGGACACTGACAAGCGCAGGCAGGAGCCAGCTCCAGGTAAACTGTTTCCGTACCGCGAACTCATGGGATCTGTCACGTAT
>NW_003303471.1:0-1428 GCF_000142945.1 Phytophthora infestans T30-4 | reverse complement strand
TTGCCTTTAAAGGCCAAAAGTTCGCAGGAAGTACAGTGCCCAAGCCTTCACATGTTCCATCTTTTAAATTCTTTCTGTAGACTTCTGCAGTGGAACGAAAAACTGTGGCGCGAGCCTGACGCAGTACGAGCAGGTATTGTTGAAGACTGTTGATGTGAGCGGACGGAGTGCAAGGAGGTTCTGCCGCAACCAGAGCACGCTCATTCTTAGTCGCTGCAGTCTCCGGTGTGCCTTTTGCCAAAAGTGTAGCGCTCTTGAGCTTGGAGGTCCCGCATCTTTCCTTGCTTGATGTCCTCATACGGGATATACTTCTGTTGGTCCTTCCAAATGCGGAGGTTATCTTTCCACGACTTGGGCATGGAGTGGAACAGGTAAATCGACTTCTGTCCCTCCGTCATCACCTATTCGGTGGCTTCCGACGCGGATTTCATCGCACTCTCAAGTTTAAGGAAGAACTCCGTGAGATCAGAGCCCTCCTCGTACTTGATCTCGATCAGGTAGTGCTGGAGGAAGTAAGGGTCGCCGTGAAAGACGGCTCCCTCGTACTTCTCACAAATGAAGCTGAAGATGTCGTAGGACGTGACGAGATTCTTGACCAGCCAAACGTGCGTGTTGTCCATGGTTTTCATCAGAAATGTATTGGTCTTGGCTTCCTGGCGACGGCGCTCACGTTGGTTCAGCGGCTTGGCCTTAGTCTTCTTCTACGGCGTACGTGCTTGGACGCCATGAAGGGAGAGCTTCTTCATGTTGCCTTTGGTGTCGATGACGTCCAGCTCAACTCGTCCAATATTCTCAATCGGGATTTTGTTCTTTCCGCCGACAGTGATAGATCCACCACTCGCAGAGATGCTGGAGAACCACTGGGCTTCATGCGTCACATGATGCGTACACGCAGCGTCAATGGTCCACGTAGTGTCCATATCAACGTTGGCTGTAAGACTCAGAGGCGGGTTGATGGGGGTGGCAACTGCAATGAGGCCAGACTCGCGGCGCTCTTGGCGAAACACCTTACGACGGTTACCATCGGCTTCACCATCGTCATTCTAGTCGTCCTGGCGACGTTAGCCCTCGTGGGACTTGCCACGGTGGTAGTCATCACCAGAGCTGTCTTGGCGGTTTTGGCGCTGTCGATTCTTGCCACGATTGCCGTTGTATTTGCCCCCAGAGCCGTTTCCGTTGCGCTTGTTCTTGCCCTTGTTCTTCGGATGGTCACGATTTAAATTGCCTATAAAGGCAAAGTTCGCAGGAAGTACAGTGCCAGCCTTCACATGTCCATCTTTTAAATCCTTCTGTAGACTTCTGCAGTGACGAAAACTGTGGCGCGGGCTGGCGCAGTACGAGCAGGTATTGTTGAGGCTGTTGATGTGGGCGGACGGAGTGCAAGGAGGTTCTGCCGCAACCAGAGCACGCTCATTCTTAGTCGCTGCG
>NW_003303470.1:92322-100172 GCF_000142945.1 Phytophthora infestans T30-4 | reverse complement strand
AAGTTGTCAGATGCTTTGAGAGAAAGCAAAGGCAACGGGACTGTGTCAGTGCGACTGGTCGACGGGAAGTTCGTCACTGTCCCCAACATCCAAATAGATCTGGCCGTAAAGTTCGAAGACTTCGACAGCCCCAAACAGTTTACCGTTCTTGACATGTATCCCTACGATTTAATCCTGGACATGCCTGGCTCGAGAAGCACGAACCCTGGCTCGACTGGCGAGGCAAGGCAATCGGTGTCAGCCGCCCTGCGAAGTCCGACAGAGAATTTGTGAGCCATGTTCCCACCTCTGTCAGAACCCGGGACGCCCGCAAAGACTGCCAGGGTACCGAAGCGTCCAGCATGTGCTTGAGGTTCGTCGACGTATATGACGACTTCGAGGACATTCCGATGGTGGCGGCGCTAGGAGGCGCTGACCAAGTAGGTAACGTAGCTCCACAAGCGGGTAACATAGCTCCGCAGACAGCTGCAGCTGTCACGAATGCTGGTAATAGCGTGTCCAGTGTGGGTAAAAAAGTGCCACACAAGGTCGCCCAGACCATAGCTGAAGAGGAAGACGCGGGGTGAGCTTCCTGTATGGGTAACATAGTACCACACGAGGCCTCGAGTGCCTTGGATGTCGGCACCACGACATCCCCAGACGTGGGTAACAAAGCTCCACGTCACAGTCGCCGTCGTTGACGCTGCCGCCGCCAAGAGTCGGATCTGAACCTCGTTCAGATCGTCGTCGCTTCAAGCGACTCGGAGTCCAGGGCCCGGGCTCCTCCGACACAGCCGGTGGAAGAGTTTTATCACATCTACGATGGCGAGACCGGTTTACCCGTCAAGGCATCTGGTGTCCACTTGGAACCGCTGCCAGAGGTTACAGAGATACTGAACCTCGAGGAGATGACGACCGAGGCTTTCCTGGTCAGCCTCAAGGCTGGAAAGATTGCCGAGATGGTGACCATAAGTCCAGAGACCACTCAGGGGGAGCTGAACTCCTTCTCAGGCTTGGATGAGGACGTACTAGAGGAGTTGAGCAAGAAGCATCAAGCGCGCTTGGTGTCTGAGATCCTTAAGAACCCCAAGGATCCAGTGTATCCTTTGGTATGCGGACGCGGTGAACAAGCACCCACCGACCCAACTCCCACCGGATCGAGGCGTACGGCAAGAGGTCGATCTCGTGTCTAGCAGAAAGTGCTGTGACACGAGACAAGCGGTCGAATGTCGCAGGGGCGTTAGACAAGCCCTGCGGCATGACGAGCCACTCCCAAAGCATGCCGCTTGGAGTGCTCACCGCGGTAACGGGAATGTCGCTCTCACACATCAGGATCTGGTACCAAATCCAGCGCACTGTTCAGGACGCATCCGGCCATGTTATTCAACAACACATTCGTTCGTGGGATTGGTGTCTGGATTGGCACCGTCGCGTTGTTCAGCTTGTTATAAGCGTGAAATAGACGCCACTTCCCGTTCGGCTTCCGAACGCAGAAAGTTGGCGTCGAGTGCGGGGTCTTTGACTCCCGCACAATGCCTGCATTCGCTTTTACAGCCAAGAAGGCATCGATGACCTCGCACTGCTCGCGTGGAAGAGACCATGGCCTATCACTATGCGATGCGAATGCAATTGACCTTACGGATGGTGCTGAACTATCGCCTACGGCTACGCAATCACCGGTATGGTCATTAGCGTCTCCTGCGAAAGTGAAGAAGGGGGAGAGCGTCGTGTCGTTGAAGGTGCGCATGCGAGTCCGCAACGCACTCAATCGACGGTTGCGCAAGCAACGCAGCGACTGCAGCTGCAGGTTGAAGTTCCTGTTCGACATATATAGGTTGGAGGACAAGGACTACAGCAACGACGACAACAAACGTCACTGCCTACACTGCACGCACTGGAAGCTGTGCAAGCTGCCATACAATCTGCGGTACAGCCCGAAGTGCAACCTACTGGACAACCTGCTGTTCAACAGGATGTACAAACTACTGTACAACATGCGGCTCAAGCTACTGTACAGCGAGGTATGCAGCCTACTGTATCTAGCACTGCGCAGAATTAGTGGGAGGGCGGCTGGTCTACAGCTGGACTAGGTCCTACGTGGGAATCAGTAATCTACTTCTTGGGACGAGGACTGTCGAGGAGCTCGCAAGGACCTACACTTGAGCCATGGCGCAATTAAGCTGAACCACAAGGGGGTTCGGCTATGCCGGGGGATAGTTATCAAGGCCCTGACGCCGGGTTTAACAGACGTCAAGAACCAGGGATGCGCAATGACTACAGACCTAACTTGGAAAGCGCGTACGAGAGAGGACTTTGGAGCCAAGATGTTGGACACTTTGACCTTCCTATCCAAGGACGACGACGAAGCCGTTCACCACCCCGATACTTCAATCGAGAACGATCCCACCGAGAGGTAGAGGCCGCTCTTTGTCGCTGCGGGGGCATGAGCCAAGAGAATCTCCAGGGCGTTACCGATCCCCACCGCGTCAGCAACAGTGGCGTGGTAATCCTTCGAGAGGACGAGGACCTTCACCTCGACGTGACAGCTACCAAGGGTGGAACATGTCTCCACATCGATTTGAAGACCGTCATGGCAACAGACCGTCTGACTCTTGTCAAGCCAACGCTGTGAACCAGAACCAAGGTATGCAATCGGCTCAGTCTGAGTTTGTGGAGTGGATACTTGATTCAGGATCCCAGGCGAATGTCTGTGATGACCTGTCATTGTTTACAACCATAAGGGGTAACCAAGCTAGTCGACTTGACTTTGCGAATGGCACAACTGAACACACTTCTGGTTGTGGGTCTGTGCTATTGCGTGCTGTTAACCAGGCAACTGGCCAGCTCGAGGCCCGTCTCCTGGACGACGTGGTGTACACACCGAACGCGAAGGTGAACATCATTCGTCTGGGCTACCTACAGACGAAGGACAACTTCAAGTTGACCTGACCAGATGACCAACAGACCGCTTGGATCTCCAAGCCGAGCACATCACTCAAGTTCATGATGCGTGGCAGTATTTACCGACTACGTGCGAGTGCCTGGAGTGATAGTGGTGGCAGATCTAAAATAGGGCATGGACAGCAAGAAAGCCATGGGGCTGCTTCATCAATGATTTGGTCATATGAGCATGGAGGCGGTATAAGCGTTGGCAAACAAACCCGATGTTGGAGCTAAGATGAATGCAAAAAGTCTGACTTCCTACGAATGCATTGCTTGTGCTGCCAGTAAGGCGAAAAGATTGTCTTATAAACGGCGGAAGTCCGAGCCTTTGGAGACTCTCATGATGGACATTTGCTCTGTGAACGAACAGTCTGTGGATGGAGCTACTATGTTTCACTTCATCATAGATGAGTCTACAAGCCGTCCCTACTTAAGAAGAAGAGTGAAGCAACGTTCCACATCAAAGTCCTGTTGAACAGGCTGCAAACTCGCCTTCCTGAGAAGAAGGTGCGATAACTACACTCTGACCAATGAGGCGAATTTGCAAACAAGGAGCTAAGTGACTACTGCGTTAACCAAGGGATTGAGCAGCAGTTTACGAACGTCTACTCTCCTCAAGAGAACGGCATTGTGGAACGTGCTAATGGCGTGGTTCTACCAAGGATCAGAGCGATGCTGGTGGCCACACACATGCCTAACTACTTGTGGGGAGAAGCCTTTCGGTATGTGGTGACGTCGTTGAGCTGGTTGCCCACCAAGCCATTGGGCTTGGTGTCCCCGCACCAGAAACTATACGAGTCGGAGTCTATGCTGGATGACTTGCGAGCTTAGGCTCTCTAGCACACGTGCGTGTTCCCCCTGAGTCAAGACAAACGAAGAAAAGCTGGAAGCAAGGGCAAGACTGTACTTATTACTGGGTTACAGTGAGTCAACTCTAGGCTACAAGCTCATTGACCTGGTGACAGCGCAAGTGGTGACAGCTCGCAATGGCAATATGAAGTTCCATGAGGAGCTCACAACTGATGGCATCTACATGAAACATTTGTTAGAGAACGCATTCTTCGATGTTGACCATACTCTACTCGAAAATGTACCTGTGGCGCGCATCAAGACCAACATGGAGACGTACATTCCAGGTTGGAGAGACGGCATCTCTAGTGCGGAGAAGCCACTTGAGGTGAGACCACTTGCTGACGAACCTGCAGAGACTGAATTAAGTTCGAGTGGGAGTTCGTCAATTGTTGACGCACCTGTGAGCTAGGACAGCGCGGAGACTGCTGGTGTTGCAATACCAGCCGTGTTGCAGGATCCTGCTGAAGAAGCCAAGGAATGCTCGAAAGCGAGGAAGCGCAAGAGACGCAGAACAAAGAACAAGCCTGCAACGGTGGAGAAGGAGACAAGGGGCTTCGAGACGCAACTTCCACCCAGAGAGCTCTGCCTAAAGCGACCAAGAAGGAAGCAGAAGGCGAAAGTTCGATTGTCGGATTATGTGGTAGGCCTAGTGCAAGCTACGACTATGGATGTGCAAATCCCGACGACGTACAAACAAGCACGTGCAAGCAAGTACTGGCAGCAGTGGAGAGCTGCAATGTTGGTGGAACTTCAATCGCTGAAAGGTCACACGACCTGGAAACTTGTACCCCGCAAGGATGCCAAGAAAATGAAGGTGATTACGTGTTGGTGGGTCTTCGCTGTGAATCGAGATGAGCGAGGACAGATCAAACGACTCAAAGCGCGACTAGTGATCCATGGATTAAAGCAACAACTCAGAATCAACTACTCTCAGACTTATGCACCTATCATCCGGTTCGAACCCATACGTGCGGCAATCTACTTCGCTGTATAAAGAGGTTGGGAGGTAATGCAATTTGACGTGAAGACGGCTTTTCTGTATGAAGACTTGGACGAGACCATTTTCATTGAGCAGAAGGCCCATGAAAATTGTCTCGTTCAAGTCCTCCAGGTGGATGGACCTGGATACATTTGCAGGTTGTTGAAGAGCCTGTACGGGCTGAAACAAGCACCGAAACGTTTGGAATCGCACGCTTCATGCTAAGCTTGTTGTGATAGGCTTTACTAGGACGGACTCTGACTATGGCCTATATGCATTAAGGAAAGATGATGAAGTCAAGTTGCTGTTGACTGTTTACGTGGATGATCTACTGCTGATGGGACCACGTGGCCTGTGTGCCACGACTGCTGCCTCACTGCAAGAGACATTTGAGCTTACGACGATGGGCACAGTCAAACATCTCTTAGGCGTCGAGATCCTGACTGACCGGCCGCGCCGGCAGACTGTGTACTGCCTGAAGCAGTACGTACTGGAGGTGTTGAAGCGTTTTTAAATGGAGAACTGTAATGGCTGCGCTACACCAGAAGCTACAACGCCCTTGAAGACAGACGTGCCTGCTTCGAAGGAGTAGCTTCCCTACAGAGAGCTAGTGGGTGCTCTCCAGTACCTCGTTAGTGCATCGAGACCTGTCATAGCTCATGTTACCCGACAGCTAGGCAGGTATCTTGCGAGCTACTATCATATGCATGATGCACAAGCCAAGAGGGTGCTGCGTTACATGAAGGCTACGTGTGACTTTGGACTAGTGATGAATGTGAAGCTACAGACTGATGTGCAAGTTAGTGGCTACTCTGATGCTGATTAGGCGAACGACCCTATAGATCGACGGAGTATCAGTGGCTAAATCACTATGCTTGACGACAATGTCATCTTCTACGCATCTCTTAAGCAGGAGGTCAACGCGCTCAGTACCTGTGAAGCATAGTACGTTGCGATGACAGAGGCGACCAAGGACCTGTTGTGGTTGCTGGCCTATGCAAGGCGTTGAGCTGGAAGCATCCAGTACCCAAACTACTTGGAGACAACCAAGGAGCCATTGCTTAACTGCGAAACCTGGCAAAGATTCGAATTCGAAACATATCGACAACAAGTACCACATGATCAGACGCCATGTGGAATTGAAGCAACTTACAGCACAACACATCGGAACTGAGGATATGGTGGCTGATATCATGACAAAAGCGCTTGCAGTGGTGAAATTCACACACTTTCGCAAGGCTATGAAGGTCTTACCTATTGTGTCGAGCGACGACAACATATCCAATGACATGGCTACAGCTACGACTACTGCTACTGCGTTGACTACTGCTGTTGATGCGGAGGCTGTACCTGAGCGACATTGATGAAGACGAGGGCGATCGAGTGGGAGTGATGTTACTGTGTGGACTGCTATTACATGCGTGCTTTTGACTACGCTACTGCTAGGACTATGGTGGCAACGAGGATGCGCGTGTGTGATCGCGTCGACATCCAAGTGCGTCGCCGAGATCAAGTGGGAGTGTGAGCTGTAACTTACCTGCGTGTCAAGCGCCAGTGCAATGCCGTCTGCCAGTGTCCAGTGCCCCTGTCTACGAGCCACCGCCCAGAGCCAGTGTCTGCAAGACACATCCCAAGGACACTCATGCGTCTGGTAGTGCAGCTTGCGGCTGCACTACAACATGCTACACTGAGTACACATGCGTGCAATGGCGAAGGACTATATCAAGGACTGTGTGCACAAGGACATCGTTGGCTGTGCGCTGCCAAGATGGTGTGCTCAACAAGAGTGCATTTATCTAGACTTTAGTATTGACTTATTTGCTATTTGTATCTTTTGTGGAACAGCGGTGTTCTAGCGGAGGCTGCTCACCACTTTGCGTTTTGACTCACCCGAGAGGAGCAGCCTCACCAGACTCCGCGGTCCTGTCGCGGCCTTTTGCCCGACACTTACACATTTCCTTGATTACTTTCCTAAAGTTGATCCTTAAGTGTATTTACATTTGAACGGCACCTACTAAGAAGTTGCTGGTCAAAGTGTTTCCACTTGAGCACTTCGGTTTGCATGAGCACAAATACACAGTTGCTGTTTTCTAGACCGTTTTAGGTTTAGCAGAAAGAGGGTTTTTACGATAGAGTGACAGGATCTGGCAAGGGTGATCATAATCTGACCACGAGCGGGGATTGATTTCGTTTTCGGTAGTTAATTATCCAGCCGAAACATTCACGAAGGGAGAATTCCCTCGAAGCTGCTATCCTTGTTCTCTCGTTTCCGCTGTAGCATGGCACGGAAGCTCTTTGGGATATCGTCTGGGTTGTGAATGCGACGGACGTCTGCTGTAGGGTCCATGCGGTTCCGTTCGGACGAGCGTTTTGGAAGAAGACCGCCCATCACACGCTTCTCGCGCGGTCGAATAAGCGGCAGAGTGCGAGTTCCCATGCCAACACTACAGGCGAGTGCGAGTGCTTCGGGAGTGCTGCCTCTTGCAGACGACGGGTTGGCACTGGAGCCAGCGATCAGGTCGTTGAGTGCTTGGTCTGCAACAACCAGAGGTTGCATCGTTGTCGGTTGAGTTCCCATCGGAGAGTTCCCGGGAAACGAAGATGCTGTTCGTCGACGTGGAGACGAGGACGCGACATTTCGTTGCGATCGCTCGGTTCGAGGCGACCCAGACATCTTGAATCGGACACAGGAAACTGCTTCGTTTAGTGGCTGCAGCGCGTGCTCCTTTGCCTCCGAATCGATCAAAGCGTAAGTTTTCTTGTCAGGTTTTGTCTAAAATACAAACCTACAAGTTAGAAATACATTCCATTGAAAGCAGCGTATTGTCTCAACCCACCGGATCAAGAGATCGCACGACGATGGCTGCAACGCGAAAACAATTGTCGCCATCTCTGTGGTAGCAATACACAGACATTTAGGGAGCATTCAACCAGTAGCAAGTCTGGAAAACTTACAGAAATGTGCGTCCGATGAAGTGCGAGAGAAGAGCGTGCTTGGTCCAGCCAGCCTTACGTACAAAGTCACTCATGCTCAATGCTTTCAGCGCACTAAGCGGCTTGTGGGTTGCGCTGTCCCAATAGAAAATCTACAGACATG
>NW_003303470.1:90012-91208 GCF_000142945.1 Phytophthora infestans T30-4 | reverse complement strand
TGGCCATGGATCGGTCGAAACACAGCAAGACGCCTCGCTCTCCAGCAGCAAACAGGAGCTCGAGCTTCTCAGCGTACCAAAGCAACTCGATTGGTCCCGCATTCTGGTGAAGTGGAGCTACCAACTCCCCAGAATTGAGAGACCACAGCAACACCAAACCATCCAGTCCAGCTGTAGCCACGTAAGCAGGAGGCACGTACGCCAACGCGAGCACATCCATCGTGTGATGCTGTCGTCTACGACGTCGTCTGCCGCGTCTTGCGTATTCTAACTCCTCGCTGTCGTCGTCGTCGCTATCTGGAGGTAGAATGTGCACTGGTAGTGACTCGGACTCGTCGTTTTTGTCAGCCCAGACGAAGAGCTGACGGTCCCAGCCTACGCAGCACACGAATCTCTGGCAGATAAAGTCCCCCATACCTACACGCAAGTTGCGTTCGATGTCCATGATGCTGGTCACTTCGTGTTGTCGATAGCGAGACGTCTCGGGCTCTCGAGTGGTTCGTGGAGGTCTGGGACTTGACGCAGTGTCTCCAGGTTGAGCTCGAGGCGTTGAGTTGAGTGGAGGGACTGGTGTCGGGTGCTCTTGGCCTTGCTGGAGACGCA
Organism: Phytophthora infestans T30-4; assembly: GCF_000142945.1. Classification (NCBI taxonomy): domain Eukaryota; phylum Oomycota; class Peronosporomycetes; order Peronosporales; family Peronosporaceae; genus Phytophthora; species Phytophthora infestans. Next base: position 90,605 of record NW_003303470.1, on the reverse strand, counting down.
CTCGTGTCGGAGACGGCAGTTCCGTCTGCGCCATCAACGCAGAGTTGCCTCGTCGACCTTCGTGGTCCATCCCGAAGGATGCTGGCAGCAGCATAATGTCCCGTGGCTTGCGCTTTCGAGGCGCATTGGTCATCGCAGCAGCTTCGTCAGAGCTTCCAGACGGATCGTCAGGTAGCGGCGCAGTGCTGGCAACTGTTCCAGCTGTGGCAGGTGTAGTCGTGAACAATAAAGAGCTCACGACTTGGGGTTCTTTCTTGTGGAATTGCTTCACCAATGCGCCGTTGCTGAAATTCCACATCTTGAGTTGCTCGCCGTCGTGTGAACCGGTAAGAAGACGTCGTCCCGCATGGTCAAAGGCGATACTGGTCACTGGATTGGAGTCGTGCGGACGTGCGAAGCTTGAGATTTCTTCTCCGGTTTCTGCGCTCCAGGTCTTAATGGCAGACTCCGCGTCCATCGCAGCCGTCACTACCTGATGAAACACGCTGTTGTAGCAGGCCAGACGCACAGGACGCTCCACGGGAGTACCACCGCGTAGTTTAGCCTTCCTAGTGCTAGAGGAGATATCTGAGCTTCATCCAAGTCATCAAGAC
>NW_003303470.1:88007-89821 GCF_000142945.1 Phytophthora infestans T30-4 | reverse complement strand
GAGTACTCGCACACCAGGCCAAGTCGAACACTCCCTTGCGATGCTCGAGTGTACTCGAACTTGACCACCAGTCGATCGACATCCAAGATTGACACGGTGGCGTCCAGCGACGTCGCCACTACAGCGCGCATGTCGTTGACCCACTTAACTCGAGTGATCCAGTCCGTGTGCTTCTGGAACTTGACACGCGACGAAAAGCCCTGAGCTTCCAGCATCGCACTACCCGCAGGATTTCCTCCAACAGAACTGGAGTTGCTCGTCGGTGTAGCTGTCTGGGTATTCCCAGCGCTATTCCCGGTGGTAGATCCTGAAGGTGGGGTCGGTCCTGAGTTAACTGTACCTTGACTAACGCCACTTCCGTTGCTAGCACCGTTGGTAGAGTTCGCTGCGGTAGTAGCGCCAGGGGGAGGGGAGCGGCCATCACACGATAGCCACTGATTCGAGCACGTAAAGATCGAGATGCCGCCAGTGTCGTCTCCGATCACAATGGCTTCCCGATCGTCCGAGGGTCTTTCAACGTACGCGAGACACAACGGGATGCACTGGCGTCTTGAATAGTCCACAAGGTCACCGATGAGTTGGGCCAGAGTTCAAGTCGTAGAAACCCACGGTGCGATTCATAGACGACACTGCCAGACGATTCGAGCGCTTCATGACGCAGCAGTCTGTGAGCCAGTCACGACCGGAAGCTAAGACTTGCTGGGGAGCCAGAGTATTGGCACTCCACGTTCGCACACTGCCGTCTTTACTGGTCGTGAGGTAGACGCTGGGTCGTTCTAAGCGCACTATTCGAGTGATCACGTCCTTATGATGAGGCAACAAGCCTAGACTGAGGAAGCCGCCACTTCCTCCTGTGACGTTGCCCATAATGTCCGTCGCAATGGAAGACCCCGTGCCTCCAGAGCCATTGCCACTATCGCCTGCGTATTTCTCAGGGTACGCAGTGTCGTAGCAGGAATTTCCATCGTCGCCAGTGTATTCGTCACTGCCACTGCCGCTGAGGAACATGTACTGATCCCAGTCAATCATTAGCCAGAGGGTGGAGCGCAATATGAAGATCTATCTCTACGTACGTTGGTGAGTTCATCCCAGTCCACCGTTCCATCGGAATTTGCATCGATTTTCTGGAATCTACACGAACGAAACGAGCATCAGTTGGGTGCATGAAGGAAGACGCCAGAGGAGAGGAATGGCATTGTACAATTCTGTGAGTTGAGTCTCGCTGAGTGAGGCGTCGACGATCTCGCGGAACAGACTCACGAACTCTTTCTCGTTCAAGTCTCCATCCGCAAACTTTTCCTTGAGCGACTGCAGCTGCTCGACGCCGATTTCATCACGAGAGAAGACAGTGGCCGAGCGCTTTTTGGCTCGAGGCAGAGCCATGCCGTCGTTCAAGAGCTTCTGAATTGGGACCGGCCGTAGACGAAAATACTAAAGAACTGAAACCGAAGTTCACGAGGGCTGCGTCTGTGTCACCATTTGGTGCTTTTGGTGGTGCACAGGGGACACGAATCCTATTCAGACTGGAGTAGATGTCTTACTCATCGGTATAATCTGTATAAGGTTCGCCTTATTACGAGTGGACAAACCTGCGAATAGCAAGAGGACCAAGTCCTTACGGACAGGAGTTTGGCTACGACTCGTCTGGACCTCGTTGCAGCCGCCCTGCGACTGTCCGAATACATTTGTCGTTTCCGCTTCAGCTCGGCCGCGAGGTTCTCACCAAATTGCTTGAGTTGCGCTTCATAGCGAAGATACTTGTCGTCCTCTTTGTGACGCAGACGGCGACAGCGCACACTATTAGTGTAGTGTGA
>NW_003303470.1:84369-87690 GCF_000142945.1 Phytophthora infestans T30-4 | reverse complement strand
AGCTTATCGCAGCTTCAGTTGACAACACCGAAATTTTCCACCTACGCCCTGGAAATTATGCTTACTAGGGGATCTTATTTCTTGGCGTCGCGGCCACTAGGACGGCCCGGTATGTTGGAACGTCACGCCGATGGTATACCGAGCGCTCGGAAAATTCGTGGAGGTGTTGTTCATTGTCCAGCACTTTACCCCAATAGGAAAAGGTTCAATCGAACCTTATATCGAGTCGAATCAATATTAAATATGACAGACCAGCTCCCGCCTTTTGCGACTCCACGTTCCAATTGGTCGATACATGATCTCTAATTGTCTTCAGAGACGTTAAATTTGACAGGAGAGAAGTTGCGCATGCGTTCAATTGAGCGGCGCTTCTGAATTGGCAGATTCGGACGTCCCTATGTCTCGAGCCCCGACATGGTTAAGCGATTGTTCTCTCAACGAGCCCGCCGGGTACGAAACGTGGTTCGGCACAATCATGCCCGGACCTATCTATAGCGGATACATTGACTTGAGAGGCACGCAGGTGGGGCCCACCGTGCACGAAAGACGTATCTGGGGCGTGTTCATCGTCGTCGCGATTGGTAGGAGCGCTACCGTTTTTCTTCTTCGACAACCAGGTCCCAACAAACGCAGGGCTTTGTCGTCCTGTCCCCCTTGGCGGCATCAAGTGAATGGTTCACTATCATTTTTGAAAGACTCCATGTATTTTCTGAAGAAGAAAATAGAAACTTATTTAAAAAGTTTCTGTTTGTTTTTAAAAAGTATTTTAAGCACAAATTTTGTGCTTGGCTTTAAAAAGGTGTTTTTTTCTTGGCACTCCCGACTGAGGTAACATAGCATCGACTTTTATACGTGTACAGAAAGTATAGTACGGTTAAATTGGAGTAAAGGTAGGACACTAGCGCGTTTGCACTCGTCTGCGGACTTATAGCCGTGGGCCCGCCCCTCTCTTCGCTTGCTGCGCTGCGCTCGGGGGGGCGCCGCTGCGCGCCTGCCCCCACCCCGGTCTCTAAGTCCTCGACTCGGCAAGGCGCTGTGTCTGGGAATAGAAATTAATTCCGAGCGAGTGTTGCCAAGACCGTCTGGCTATGTCCAGTTTATGCATGTTGGGGAGTATAATTGTATAGTCGGTTAGCCAGTCGGGCAAAATACTCACTTCCTTTTTTCTTTTAAGAAAAGTTTGAGAGCTATGGAATCCAGTACTACAGTATTTTACACATGTACTTTTATTAGTTATTTTAGGATTCTAGTCAAACGAGCAATACATTTCGCGTCGAGTCGTACACTGTACAGAGTCTGTACTACAGACACTATAATAACATCTGTGTCGAGCGAACACAAGAATTCAATCTGATCGACGAGATTCGACTTTGATGCCGTTATCGAACTTGTTGTCTTCCGCTTTGGTAGCGTCCAATACAACGATGGAGAATTTCATACGTTAGTCGCGTTATGTTCCTACAATATTCGCCTCAAATTCCGGCCAACTTGCGAGCCAAACTTTGAAGGCGAAGCAGCGACAACGTTCTCGACAGCAACAGCTGCAACCCCCGACAATGACTTTGTTCCTGACTCCGGTGACCGCAACTTCGTTGTAAACACGACACCGCTTGCAGTCTCCGCTCATTTACCGTCGGAAGCATGGAGCCATTACATGTAATATACAGCGTGCACGAACTGTATTGCATTACATGAAGATGCGTTTGCCGACATGTACGGACGACCAGATCGGAGACCATCTCAAAGCGCTCCAAGTCGAACGAAGCTCATAATCACCATGATGGTGCTGTGAAATTAGTGACGGTCAATGGCCCCCCCCATCCTACGAGGCTATCCTTGCAGTCAAAAGCATTCGAAGCAATGTCCAGTTGTTGCACTCCTTGCGGCAGTCGCTTCCATGTCATCGCGTGTACATTCGGAGCGTGGAGGACTAATCCTGAGCCCTCTCCTGCAAAGGCAAAGGAAGGTTTCCAAGGCACTGGTCGTTTTCAGTTGGAACGTACCAAATTGATACTATCAATCGGGTGAGGCATTCGTGATGCCGGCATCCCGAAGCTACGGGACCCCGCGGCAGCAAAAGTCTCGTGAAGACTTCTCCGAGTCGATGGCGGTGAGCGGGGCTAGCTCCGCTTCTGTTGCAATGTTGAACGCCAGTTACAGCTACGAGAGCGGAGAGAGTAGCGCTGCGTATGAGCACAACAGCCAACGCAGCGAAGAACCGTCGTGGGACGGCTACGGAAACCACCCAAGCTCAGTGCGTCGAAGACCCCCGGCTGTGGAATCCATGATGGAGTCGGCTCGACTGAGTGATAAGCGGTTGCACGAAGTGGCTGCTGCAGCAGTTTCCAGCGTCAACTGGGGCGAACTCGACATGGAATTGGCGGCAGCGAGTCTCAGTGAAAAGCACGAAAGCGTCTGGAAGCGAAAGAAATCTCCGCGAGGCTATGCGAACAGCGACGCTATGAAGCTTTTCACTCGTCTCACAGTTCGTGATCGTCGACATCAAACGCGTTGGGGTCCAAAGGGGTTCGCTGTTCTAGCTGAGGGAACATTGCCCTGTACTGTACAGGAAATGCGTCTTGTGTTTCGTGTTGCTTCCACCGACATGTTCCGTGATATGATGCGCTGTATTTACCGTCGAGAATTTGTCGAGGGCGAGCAGTTGCGCACGATAAGGATCCAGCGAAGTGCTGGCAATCCTGCGAGAGCATTCGAGAACAGAGAGTTGTCCGTCAAGACTGCGACTTTCGAGAGCGGGGGCCTGTTCTCCAAGAACGAGTCGTGGTGTTTCTTGGAGTTGCTGCACCCTCGAGACCGAGCAAAAGAAGAGCAGTCAACAAGAAGGACAGCTTCATCCACTGCGAGTGCTATCAGTGCCACGCCTCCGCCATCTTTCACACGAACGCTCGTGTCTATCGCACGTTCCAGCGTCGTGTTGGACAACGCCCTAGCACCACCGCCACGTTCAACACCGCATGTACCAAATGTCGTCATCAATTACTCGTTCGAGGAAGATCCCAGCGGTCGAGCCACACGCGTGGTTTTCCACGGCGAGTACTTGCCCCCTGACGCTCTCGACGCATTTAAACGCGCAGGCCACGAACGACGTCTAGCACGTCTCTGGTTGCTTCGTCTGGCAGCCAGTTGCCACCGATTCCTCTTGGTTGTACGACGTCGTCGTCTTGGAATGCAAGTCATCATTAACAGCACGCGTCTTCCACTCGAGACTGTCGCTAATGTTCCTCGTTGCGCTTGTTGTCGTCGCTCGTTCTCCACATTCTTCAAGCGTACACGGAAACGCTTGTGCTGTCTGTGCGGATT
>NW_003303470.1:82991-83865 GCF_000142945.1 Phytophthora infestans T30-4 | reverse complement strand
GATCGAGTTCCCTCAAGACCCCATGGAAGCTATCATCCCACCGATCCCATCGAACGAGTATAAGCGGCTAGAACTCATCCGTCAGCAGCAGCTGAACGAGCTTGGTGACGTACCTGAACTTGGTATCATCTGCTCGTTGGCGTCGAAGGAGCTTGCGTGTGCTGTCAGCATGATTACTGTCGTCGACAAGGCTCAGCTTCACGTGCTGGCCTCCACTCACCCGGCAGTACCTGGTGGTATGTCGTACCCGAGAGAGCAGGGTTTCTGCGCTCAGACCATCCTCGACCCCCATCCTCTCGTATCTCGCCATGTTCAGGCCGATGTGCGCTTCAGTGCCTTGTCGAGTGTCCGCAAGATGGGAATAAACTTCTACTGCGGCTTCCCGTTAATGGGGCCAGACGGCAAGACGGTCATCGGCTCCGTGTGTTGTGCCGACCCGCAAGCTCGTGACCTCACGCGATCGCAGTACGCTGCAATGAGCAGTTTAGCCAGCACGGCTTCCCGTGTTGTTCAACGAGCTGCTGAGCGTCGAGCAGTACGTGAAGGCTCCGCTGATGTCTAAGCCGCTGGAGATAAAACTACTAATAAACAAGTACAAAGTGAATGATCACGTAGAAGAAATCCGTTAGCAAGTTCAAAGTCCATACGGCTGCAGACTGCACCATCCACGATCATTTCGTTTCCTGCATCTCTTAAGCGAGACACGAAAAATCAAATCCACATCAACAATTTAGGAAAAAAAACACACTGAAGTTGCCAATGCCAGCCCATCGATTGCACTCATAATATTAGTCCTCTTCATCACTCGAGAACACCAAATCTTCCATCAACTCGTCGCCTGTATTATCCATCGCTAGGCCACTTTCATGACAGA
>NW_003303470.1:53682-55124 GCF_000142945.1 Phytophthora infestans T30-4 | reverse complement strand
TTCCGCTATAAGAGCTGATGGTACAGATAACATGGTTTTTCGTGTGCCCACGTGAGCGAGTGTACGTGCCATCTACGGTGACGCGTATGCAGATAGGGACGACCAGCTTGCAGAGGTACACAGTACATACCTCGTGCTAGTTATTGTATGAAACGCGCTACGCTCTATAGGTGCGTCAACACGCTTGGTGGCACCACAGTCAGCTTACAGTATGTGCGACCCCAAGCCTTGCACCGTCAGCCAGTATACAAAACTATGCGGGGTAAGGGGCTATAAGGACGTATATTCAAATCACCTGCTCTTCTGCTGCTTCTTTTGCTCAATGTACATGACGTTTCGGGCGTTCAGCTTGCGAGGGCGGCTGTGTCTAGTTTTCTTCTTGGGATACCAGTCAGGACTTATCGCCTTCTTAACGATCGCCAGGCTTTCCTGGCGGCGCACTTCGGCCGAATCAGGTGGTGGAAGCTTTTCCTTCCAGAACTTAACCGCTTTTGGGCCGTTCTTGCAGGCAATACAGTGTCGCACGATGTCCCGCCCGCTGATTGTACGGAGTGCGTAGCCGTACTGTAGCTTCCCGCAGCAGACGCAGCGCGCCCGGGCATCCGTCGTAGACCGCTGCCGGTTCTGCAGAAGCGGGGTCAATCTTCGCCTCGCATTGCTTGCACGTAGGGCCCACCATTTTGCAAGCTGTGAGTATGTTAGCAAAATATATTGTTTTAACCCAATTACTTTCGCCCAAATATTAACCAATAGCACGGTAATAAAAGGCTGATATTTATTATTAAGCAAAATAGTAAAATGTTATATATTATTAATATTTGGCTTATCTTTAATATAATATTATCAGATTTCCAAACAAATACATACTTTACATGCAATATAAATTGACTAAAACAATTATCTATCGTGCGCGCATGCATTCGTCGAGTGCGGTGCACGGGAGCAGATAGCGCAATGACCGTGCAGCCGCGCGCCTTCATTGCACGGTGGCAGTGGTGAGTGCCAGGTGAAGTAAAAAAGATATTTATTCGCAAAGTCCCTACAAAAAGCGCTGGTCGTGAAGCCTACTTTAATATTAAAAAATACTATCGTCTCTACTTATGAAAGTGTGTGAAAAATAGCATAGCCGAGCTCTTACAAATGCGGCCTGTGAAGTTTATATTAATAATATTAGTACTATTAATATCGTCTTTACTTTGAAAAGTGTGTGGAAAATAACATCCCAGAGCTCTTACAGAATACCGGTCTGTGAAGTCTACATTAATAATGATAAATATCTCTATTTGAGAAGTGTGCAGACCTCTTAGAAAATATAGTGGTTACTGTGCCCGATTTGCAGTACATACGATAGGTTTTGCGTCGCTGAATGCAATAATCAAGTATCTCCTGGCTGTTTGCATCCAATCGATGTGTTTCGTGCTCGGCAAAACTGTTAACTACGG
>NW_003303470.1:52353-53582 GCF_000142945.1 Phytophthora infestans T30-4 | reverse complement strand
TTATTGATGTCAACTACACCATCTAGTTTTAACCAATTCGAATGACACCTTCGCTGCGCTCGTCAGCCAGTAGAAATATTTAAATTATTTTATCCAATGATTTGTCCGGAAAAGCGTGACAGGCACGACAATTTAGTGTGACGGACAGACAGGTTGCTGCAGTAGATGTTTAAGATTGACTAGCGCTCTGGGCGCCCGCTCCGCGGACGCTTGGGCATGGTTGGTTGGTGTAGAGAGGGCCGACCACCTCCGCTGCGCTGCAATGGGCTTAGAATTGCTACTCAAAGCGAAGCAACATATAGTACATGTATACTATGATATACGTATATTACGTTCCAAAACAGCACCGCACACAGTATCCGTAGTGCTCACATGTTATTGTAGACATGACCAGGGTTTAACGTGATCTGCAAGAAGAGCACCGTCTTATCCTGGAAGCTTTTGTCTATAATCTCGTTTGAGCGCATTGCTCCCAAAATGACACGAATCGGAGGCGCGCGTGGTTGCAAAGCTAATATATACTGTACGGAAGACGGGTCAGTATCAATGATGCTACGAAATATACGTTGATCGGTGAGGAATCCCAGTGTAGCTAGAGTAAGTACGCCTACTCAAACGTATTTTACCCATCTGCACGTCATCGCCGTGAGGCAGTCGACACATATCACCGATTGCGACGGTCGAATAGAGCAATGTTAATCAGCTCCGCGCGCGAAGTATCTTTTAGGATAGGTAGTATATGCCGATGGTCGCCACAAACATCAATATTATGCTTTGAAATTATTCTGCTGAGCTGTTTGTGATGTAACTGAAGGGTATTTCCACTATCTTCCGCATGCATTGATCTTACTTGCATAGCTGACGTACTTTCTGACTTATTTGCATAGCTACTGACTGACAGAGTGGTGTAACTCTTTGCCGAGTGGCATTTACTGGCTCCGATATGTATGACGAACATAGGAAGCCACCTGACTGTAGGCTGACTATCAACTGTAGTGATGTTTAGACTTAATCTGAAAAGTAGCTCATGTACATTATATGAGGGTACTTTTGCTGCCCTACTTATCAACTCAACGTGCTATTTGATATGTTCGTGCATATATTGCGAGGTCGTTAATGAGTGTATACCACGCGCTCGTGATATCTAAAACCTATGTATAGGGGTAGGGTCACTGTCGCTCTCCTCGGTACAATTTGCGTCGTCGGTGCTGGGTTAACTGGTGCTTTAC
>NW_003303470.1:39707-50327 GCF_000142945.1 Phytophthora infestans T30-4 | reverse complement strand
TCAGGGAAGTGGGATACATGTAATATGGGGGAATCTACAGTAGACTTGATTCCCACTAGCCGAGCGCCGCCGCTACGCGGGGGTAATTTAGGTTTTACTTTAGATTTTTGCCTTCCCGCCTTCGCTTCGCTTCGGCGGGATAATTAGTCCAAATCCTCTGAGTCCCCCGTGTGCCTAAATCGACTTCTTAAATTTCATAAATCTGCGTTTCATTTGCTACAAAATGCTGAGTTCCCAGTAAGCCGTGTATATATTTCTACCGGTACAAAAGACTGAACCCCTAGCACATACTTACCATGCTCATAAACGCTTACGCTAGTGATCTTGGCAAAGTCTCTTTATTGTTGTTGGCTATCACTGTACCTTAATCTTCCACCCAGAAGCACCTGCACTTTAGTCTAAAAACGCTAAATAATATATTTAGTTCAGCGTCGTGCACGGGCCGTTTCTGAAACCTAAATTGCATCAATACAAAGAATATCTGTCCAGCTTGCATCAAATACCCGCTTGTACTGCCTGGTTAAGCTTGTAATAAACTGACTATTAACCACTTCGCATACGAAACTCGCTACTTTGAAAGAAAATTAAAAGTGTTACAATTTGAATATTTAATAAAAATATTCAAGCTGTAGCATTTTTTTATGCATTGAAGTGTGTTCATTTTGTGCTGATTCAGAATCAGTCATTAGACACTCCAATCTGTGCCTGTTATGGTTATAGCCTTTGGATATAACGATGCGTCGCAAGACGCCTTGATGTTGTTGTTGTTGATGGCGGTATTTTTATTTGATACTTAATTGATGAATCCAGGATGGATTAGGCTCTAAGTTGATTAACGTTTCTTTACGGGCCTACTTATAATAACCATAATTGACACCTCTCATGTTGTGCTATTATCTTAACGCTGCATATAAAACCTTATTATACGCCCTTATCGGCAACGCGTCTACCTATTAAGCAGTATCAGAATTTTGTTATCTAAAAAACCGCTTAGGAAACAATGGTCAGGTTCAATTCGCTTTACAGTACTAATTGTCATCAGCACATATAGCTTCTTTTTGTTCACACGTCAATCTAACACTATATATCTTTGTGGATCAAGTGACAGCGTTCATAAGCACAGTTTTGTTCTTACGGCCAGTCTACACGACCGGCTACTGCTGTACATGTAACATGTACGATTTAGCAATACAGTCAGATAACTTATTAATGCTAATATTTTTACAGTAAATATATTGAAATTATCATTTTAGTCAGTGTAACACGCAGATCCTACTGAGTAGTATACTTAAAAAAATCATGATCTCGGAAACACGCATGCTTACGTGTACGCTAAGCACCCTGCCCTCCTTTTACTGTAGTATTCAAATATCAATAACAACTTGCATTATAAAAAAGTATATAATATTTAAACGATGCCGCCTTCGGGTATAATATTATTAATAATAATGTATAGCCTTGTGCAAATCCCCATATGTAAACTGGGAAACACATGCATTTATTGATGTCAACTACACCATCTAGTTTTAACCAATTGAAGACACCTTCGCTGCGCTCGTCAGCCAGTAGAAATATTTAAATTATTTTATCCAATGATTTGTCCGGAAAAGCGTGACAGGCACGACAATTTAGTGTGACGGACAGACAGGTTGCTGCAGTAGATGTTTAAGATTGACTAGCGCTCTGGGCGCCCGCTCCGCGGACGCTTGGGCATGGTTGGTTGGTGTAGAGAGGGCCGACCACCTCCGCTGCGCTGCAATGGGCTTAGAATTGCTACTCAAAGCGAAGCAACATATAGTACATGTATACTATGATATACGTATATTACGTTCCAAAACAACACCGCACACAGTATCCTTAGTGCTCACATGTTATGGTAGACACGACCAGGGTTTAACGTGATCTGCAAGAAGAGCACCATCTTACCCAAGAAGGTTTTGTCTATAATCTCGTTTGAGCACATTGCTCCCAAAATGACACGAATCGGATGCGCGCGTGGTTGCAAAGCTAATATATGCTGTACGGAAGACGGGTCAGTATCAATGATGCTACGAAATATGCGTAGATCGGTGAGGAATCCCAGTGTAGCTAGAGTAAATACGCCTACTCACACATTTTACCCATCTGCACGTCATCGCTGTGAGGCAGTCGACACATATCATCGATTGCGACGGTCGAATAGAGCAATGTTAATCAGCTCCGCGCGCGAAGTACCTTTTAGAGCAAGTAGGTTTTGCCGATGGTTGCCACAAACATCAATATTATGCTTTGAATTTCCCTGCTGAGCTGTTTGTGATGTTACTGAAGGGTATTTCCACTATCTTCCGCATGCATTTATCTTACTTGCATAGCTGACGTACTTTCTGACTTATTTGTATAGCTACTGACTGACAGAGTGGCGTAAATCCTTTCCGACCGACATTATACTGGGTCCGATATGTACGACAAAAGGCCTCGTCCAGATCGGACGAAGAGGCACCACTGCGTGCACATTCTTTTGACCGGCTGCAACATACGAAGATATATGGCTGTAGATAGAGTATCAGATCGTAGTGATGGTTAGACTTGAATTGAATGATAGTTCATGTACATTAGATGGAGTACTTTAGCTGCCTACTTATCAGCTCGGCGTGCTATTTGATGTGTCCGTGCATATATCGCGAGGTCGTTAATGAGTGTATTTGCCACGCGCTCGTGATACTCAGCCTATACACGGGGTCCCTGTTTCCTTATCGGGACGTTTGCGTCGTCGTGCTAGCTTTCTGTGCTTACGCTATTGATGTTTTAGTCTGTATAATCAAGCGCGTCACTAACTGGGCACAGGCCATTCCGCAGCGATACAGGTATGCTGAACGCGCGTCTATTAGCAGTAGCCAACGCGATATATACGCGCGAGGCGGGCACACCTTATAGCCATCCGCGACTCAACCGAGCTCTTATCTCGGTCATTATGGACAGGACACTAAAGTACAATATTGCGTTCAGACACATCGACTTGCCACGTCCATCTGTACGGTCTGCACTGTCACGCAGTGGTAGTATCCATGTAAACAGCAGCTTATTCGTCGCACGTAGTTCCCACTCAATACTGTGGCTAATTTGTGAGCGCCAATTAGTGCAATATACGCTATAAGAGCTGATGGTACAGATAACATGGTTTTGCGTGTGCCCACGTGAGCGAGTGTACGTGCCATCTACGGTGACGCGTATGCAGATAGGGACGACCAGCTTGCAGAGGTACACAGTACATACCTCGTGCTAGTTATTGTATGAAACGCGCTACGCTCTATAGGTGCGTCAACACGCTTGGTGGCACCACAGTCAGCTTACAGTATGTGCGACCCCAAGCCTTGCACCGTCAGCCAGTATACAAAACTATGCGGGGTAAGGGGCTATAAGGACGTATATTCAAATCACCTGCTCTTCTGCTGCTTCTTTTGCTCAATGTACATGACGTTTCGGGCGTTCAGCTTGCGAGGGCGGCTGTGTCTAGTTTTCTTCTTGGGATACCAGTCAGGACTTATCGCCTTCTTAACGATCGCCAGGCTTTCCTGGCGGCGCACTTCGGCCGAATCAGGTGGTGGAAGCTTTTCCTTCCAGAACTTAACCGCTTTTGGGCCGTTCTTGCAGGCAATACAGTGTCGCACGATGTCCCGCCCGCTGATTGTACGGAGTGCGTAGCCGTACTGTAGCTTCCCGCAGCAGACGCAGCGCGCCCGGGCATCCGTCGTAGACCGCTGCCGGTTCTGCAGAAGCGGGTCAATCTTCGCCTCGCATTGCTTGCACGTAGGGCCCACCATTTTGCAAACTGTGCGTATGTTAGCAAAATATTTTGTTTTAACCAATTACTTTCGCCCAAATATTAACCAATAGCACGGTAATAAAAGGCTGATATTTATTATTAAGCAAAATAGTAAAATGTTATATATTATTAATATTTGGCTTATCTTTAATATAATATTATCAGATTTCCAAACAAATACATACTTTACATGCAATATAAATTGACTAAAACAATTATCTATCGTGCGCGCATGCATTCGTCGAGTGCGGTGCACGGGAGCAGATAGCGCAATGACCGTGCAGCCGCGCGCCTTCATTGCACGGTGGCAGTGGTGAGTGCCAGGTGAAGTAAAAAAGATATTTATTCGCAAAGTCCCTACAAAAAGCGATGGTCGTGAAGCCTACTTTAATATTAAAAAAATACTATCGTCTCTACTTATGAAAGTGTGTGAAAAATAGCATCGCCGAGCTCTTACAATTGCGGCTTGTGAAGCTTATATTAATAATATTAATACTATTAATATCGTCTTTATTTTGAAAAGTGTGTGGAAAATAACATCCCACAGCTCTTACAGAATACCGGTCTGTGAAGTCTACATTAATAATGATAAATATCTCTATTTGAGAAGTGTGCAGACCTCTTAGAAAATATAGTGGTTACTGTGCCCGATTTGCAGTACATACGATAGGTTTTGCGTCGCTGAATGCAATAATCAAGTATCTCCTGGCTGTTTGCATCCAATCGATGTGTTTCGTGCTCGGCAAAACTGTTTAACTTACGTCCAATCGCGAGGGCGAGAGGCGGTCTGATCGTGCGACAGATCCAGTCAGTGTCGCAGGTCGGCAGGTATTGCCCAATCAGGGCGCGAGTTAATTGTGTCACGCTTTTGGATATATTTGTAATTTTGGCATAGTTAGGTCGAGTCAGAAAGGTAGGCGCGGTCGGTAAGAAGGGACGTAAATGTATTAGACAGGCCAAGTGTAGCCATGCGAAAAGGCAGGAAAAAGCAGCAAGAAAGGAACCGGACGGACTGATTGACAGACGGACGGACAGACACGCTGCAAGGTTAGGGGGCGGTAAACTAGCGCTCTGGGCGCCCGCTCCGCGGACGCTAGGGCATGGTTGGTTGGTGTAGAGAGGGCCGACCACCTCCGCTGCGCTGCGGTGGGCTTAGAATTTCTACTCAAAGCGAAGCAACATATAGAACATGTATACTGTGATCTACGTATATTATGCTCCAAAACAACACCGCACACAGTATATTTAGTGCTCACATGTTATGATAGATATGACCAGGGTTTAACGTGATCTGCAAGATGAGCACCATCTTACCCGTGAAGGTTTTGTCTATAATCGCATTTGAGCGCATAGCCCCCAAAATGACACGAATCGGAGGCGTCCGTGGCTGCAAAGCTAACAAATGCTGTTCAGAAGACATGTCAAAAACAGTGATGATCCACATTGGCATAGACCGGTGAGGAATCCCAGTTTAGCTGGAGTAAATACGTCTACTCAAACATAATATCATCTGCCACGTCATCGCCGTGAGGCAGTCGACACCATATCATTGATTGCGACGGTCTATTAGAGAAAGGTTTAGTCAGCTTCTTGCGCGAAGTATCTTTTAGGACAGGTAGATTTTGCCGATAGTCGCGACAAACACCAATATTATGCGTTGCAATTGTTCTGCTGAGCTCTTTATGATATTACTGAAGGGTGTTTCCACTTTGTATTGCATGCATTGATTCTACTTGCATAGCTGCCGCACATACTGACTTATTTGTATAGATTCTGACTGATAGAGTGGCGTAGACCCTTTCGAGAGACATTTACTGGCTCCGATATGTATGACGAACATACGAAGCCACATAAGTGTAGGCAGATTATCAGATCGTAGATATCTTAGACTTAGTTCGAATCGTCGCTCATGTACATTATATGAAGTACGTTTGATGCCTACTTATCAACTCGGCGTGCTATTTGATGTATCCGTGTATATATTGCGAGGTCGTTAATGAGTGTGTATACCACGCGCTCGTGATATCTCAAACCTATGTATAGGATCACAGTCGCTTTCACGGTACATTTGCGTCGTCGTGCTGGCTTACTGTGCTTACGCTTCTGATGTATCCGTTTATATGACCAAGCAGGTCACTAACTGGGCACAGACCATACTGCAGCGATACTGGCAAGCTGACCGCGCGTCTGTCACCTGTATTACACGCAGTATCTACGCGCGCGGCGGGTACACCTTATAGCTACCCGCGGCTGAACCCTTATCTCGACCATTATGGACAGGGCACTAAAGTATAGTACTGCGTACAGACAGTTCGACTTCCACACCCACCGGTATTGTTTGCACTACCGCACACGTGCTCGTATCTATGTAGACAGCAACTTAGTCGTCGCGTGTAGTGCTCACTCGATGCTGTAGTTTCAATTTGTGAGCGCACATTAATGGAACATACGCTGTGAGCGCTGATGTCACAGATAGCATGGTTAGCATGTATCCAAGTGAGCGAGTGTACTCTCGATCTATTGTTACGCGGAAGCAGATAGGGACGGTCAGCTTGCAAGGGTTCGCAGTAGACACCATGCGCTAATTATTATTTGAAACGCGCTACCCTCTGTAGATGCGTCAACACTATTGGCAGCGCCATAGTCAGCTACCGTATGTGCGGCTCCAAGCCTCGTACCGTCACCAGTATACTAAATACAAAGATAGGTAGGAAAATGGGGGCCTAAAAGGGTATATTTATCAATTACTTGCTCTTCTGCTGCTTCTTTTGCTCGATGTACTTGGCGTTTCGGGCGGTCAGCTTGCGAGGGCGGCTACGCCTCTTTTTCTTCTCGGGGTACCAGTCAGGGCCCATCGCCTTCTTGACGTTTGACAGGCTTTCCTGGCGGCACACTTCAGCCGAATCAGGTGGTGGGGGCTTTTCCTCCCAGAGGTCAACCGCTTTTGGGCAGTTCTCGCAGACAATACAGCGCCGCACGATGTCCCGCCTGCTGATTGTACGGAATGCGTAGCCGTACTGCAGCTTCCCGCAGCAGACGCAGCGCGCCCGGGAATCCGTCGTAGACCGCTGCGGATTCAGCAGTTGCAGGCCAATATTGGCCTTGCACGTGGGCCTCGCCATGTTGCAAACTGTGAAGGAAATTTTATAATTACTAACGTGCGTCAAAATATTAGGTATTTTAACGGATACTTACTGCTGGGTGTTTAATATTTAGCAAAATATTAAATAGTATTATTATATCATAAACATGATATTATTTTAACCAATAAAGTACGTTAAAATATTTAGCCAATACACGGCCATTTAATGCCGGTACTCATTATTACACAAAAAAGTTTTATTTTAGTTTTGGCAGTCGCTTATTACTTATGATATTATTATTTTTGTACAATCATACTTTTGAGCAATAGCAGCACCACCACGTAAGTACCATTCGCGCATGCAGGGGTGCAACTATTATAACGCAAAGGTCGTGAAGCCTCCTTTAGTAATAATAATACTAATAAATGAATATATCGTCTCTACATGTACTTTGAAAAACGTGTGGAAAATAACATCGCAGAGCTTTAACTGCATGGGCTGGTTACGGTGCCCGATTTTCAGTACATACGATAGGTTTTGCGTCGCTGAATGTCAATAATCAAGTATCTGCTGGCTGTTTGCAACCAATCGATGCGTTTCGTGCTCGGCAGAAATGTTTACCTTACGTCCAATCGCGAGGGAGAGAGGCGGTCTGATCGTGCGACAGATCCAGTCAGTGTCGCAGGTCGGCAGGTATGCCCAATCAGGGCGCGAGTTAATTGCGTCACGCTTTTGGATATATTTGTAATTTTGGCATAGTTAAGTCGAGTCAGAAAGGTAGGCGCGGTCGGAAAGATGGGAGGAAACTCTATTGGAAAGGCCGGGTGTAGCCATGCGAAAAGGCAGGAAAACGCAGCAAGAAAGGAACCGGACGGACTTATTGACAGACGGACGGACAGACACGCTGCAAGGTTAGGGGGCGGGAAACTAGCGCTCTGGGCGCCCGCTCCGCGGACGCTAGGGCATGGTTGGTTGGTGTAGAGAGGGCCGACCACCTCCGCTGCGCTGCGGTGGGCTTAGAATTTCTACTTAGAGCGAAGCTACATATAATAAAAGTATACTGTGATCTACTTATGTTACGTTCCAAAACAACACCGCACACAGTATATATAGTGCTCACATGTTGTGGTAGACATGACCAGGGTTTATCGTGATCTGCAAGATGAGTACCATCTTACCCGGAAAGGTTTTGTTTAATACCATTTGAGCAAATAGCTACCAAAATGACACGAATCGGAGGCGCGCGTGGCTAAAGCGTTTATATATGCTGTTCAGAAGACGTGTCAGTTTCAATGATGATCCAAATTGGCATAGATCGGTGAGGGATCTCAGTTTAGCTGGAGGAAATACGCCTACTTAAACTTAATACCATCGGTCACGTCATCGCTGTGAGGCAGTCGACACCATTTTTTTTGCGACGGTCTATTAGAGCAAGGTTTGGTCAGCCTATCCCGCGAAGTACCTTTTAGAGCAAGTAGGTTTTGTCGATGGTTGCCACAAACACCAATATTATGCCTTGAAATTCTTCCGCTGAGCTGCTTATGATATTAGCGAAGGGTATTCCACTATCTTCCGCATGCATTGATCTTACTTGCACTTGCTGACTTATTTGCAAAGCTACTGACTGACAGAGCGGCGTCGATCCTTTCCGAGTAGCAAGCTCTGATATGTATGACGAACATGCGAATCCATATCGATATAGGCAGATTATCATATCGTAGTGGTCTTTAGATTTGAATCAAATAGTAGCTCATGTACGTTAGATGCTGTACGCTCGCCACTACTTATCAGCTTGGCGTGTTGTTTGCTATGTCCGTGCATTGCTGATTTCGTAAGATCGTCGGCGCCACGCTCTCGCGGTAGCCAAAGCACATTGGGTCACTTTCGCTTTCTCGGTACTTTTGCGTCATGGTGCTGGCTTACTGTGCTTACGCGTCTAATGGAATAGCATATATGACTCAGCGCGTCACTAACTGGGCACAGGCCATACCGCAGCGATATAGGCAAGCTGGCCGCGCGTCTCTTAGCAGTAGTGCTTTATACGCGCGCGGCGGGTACACCTTGTAGTCATCCGCGACTCAACCGAGCTCATATGTCGACCATTATGGACAGGACACTAAAATACAGAGCTGCATACAGGCACATCGACCTGGAACATCCACCTGTACGGTCTGCATTACCGCACTCGTGCTCGTATCTATGTAGACAGCAACGGTTTTGTCGCACGTAGTACTCACTCGAAACTGTATTTAAATTTATGAGCGCACATTAGTGGAATATACTCTGTGAACATTGACGATACAGATAGCGTGGCTTGCCTTTGTCCAAGTGAGGGAGTGTACGTGTGACGCGTACGCAGATAGAAACGGCCAGCTTGCGGCTGTCCACAGTAGATATCATGTGCTAAATATTATTTGAAAGGCGCTACGCTGTTTAGGTGTGTCAACAATACTGACTGCGCCATAGGCTGACTACCATATGTGCGACCCCGAGCCTCGCCCGGTCAGCCAGTATACTAAGTACAAAGATGGGTAGGAAAATGGGGGCCTAAAAGGGCATATATTCCAATTACTTGCTCTTCTGCTGCTTCTTTCGCTCCAAGGGACCCGAGAGTCTGCGGGGGTTCCATTTTGGGAGGGCGGGTAACCGAAAGGTTTCGGGGTGTCAGTTTGCGAGGGGCGGCTGTGTTCATTTTTTCTTCCTGGAGGTACCAGTCAGGGCCCATCACCTTCTCGACGTTTGGCAGGCTTTCCTGGCGGCGCACTTCGGCCGAATTTAGGTGGGGGAGGCTTTTCCTCCCAGAACTTAACCGCTTTTGGGCCGTTCTTGCAGGCAATACAGTGCCGCACGCTGCCCCGTCCGCTGATTGTACGGAACGCGTAACCGTACTGCAGCTTCCCGCAGCCGACGCAGCGCGCCCGTGCATCCGTCGTAGACCGCTGCGGGTTCAGCAGAAGCGGGTCAATCTTCGCCTCGCATTGCTTGCACGTAGGGCCCACCATTTTGCAAACTGTGATTATGTTATCTTAGCAAAATATATTGTTTTTCACCATTACTTGCTCCAAACAATTGCCCATAACAAGGCAAAAAAAGCCTGCAAAATTTAATTATTTTAAAATCTACCCAAAATAAAGTTGTTGTATTATATTAATATTTGGCTTATCTTTAATATATTATTGTCAGATTTCCAAACAAATACATACTTTACATGCAATAAAAGTGACTAACAGACTATGTATCGTGCGCGCATGCATTCGTCGGGTGGGGTGAACGGGAGCAGGTAGCGCAATGAGCGTGCGGCCGCGCGCCTTCTTGCACGCTGACAGTGGAGAGTGCCAGGAGAAGTTAAAAATAATATTTGCAAAGCCCCTACAAAACGCGGTGGTTAGCGTGCCCGATTTGATGCACATACGACAGGTTTTGCGTAGCTAAATGTAAATTTAGAATTGTCAACGCATTTCGCCAGGCTGTTTGCAACCAAATCGATGCGTTTCGTGCTCGGCAGAGAATGTTTTCCTTACGTCCAATCGCGAGGGCGAGAGGCGGTCTGATCGTGCGACAGATCCAATCAGTGTCGCAGGTAGGCAGGGAATTGCCCAATCAGGGCGCGAGTTAATTCCCCGACGCTGTTGGAAAATTTGTAATTTCATTTATACTTTATTTCGAGTAGAAAAGATAAAACGGCCGGCAGGGTGGAACAAAACAGTAGTCGAAAGACGTAGGGTAGGTCATGCG
>NW_003303470.1:36713-39607 GCF_000142945.1 Phytophthora infestans T30-4 | reverse complement strand
AACTATAGTTGTTTGAATCCTTTCTCTTATCATCTTGCTCTCTGTATCTCCCTTATTTTTTCACGCATGATTCCCTGATCATACTTCTTAGATCCATCACTCATAATGGATCGCCATATTAATGTTGCCAGCTACTGTGTCAAAGATATCCAGCTATCCTTCTCCTTTTACCCTTGAAAGAATTTGTCTATAATTCTTTGGAGCGCATAGCTTCCCAACATGATACAAATCGGGGGCGCGTGAGTTTGCAATATGTAATATATGCTGTTCAGAAAGTCGGGGTCAAGTTTCAATGATGCTTCGAAAATTGGCATACTTCGTTGAGTATTCACAGTGTAGCCTGGAGTAAAATATCCCTACTCAAACCCATTACCCATCTGCACGCCATCGTCGTGAGGCAGTCGACACCTTATCATTGCTTGCGACGATCTATTAGAGCAAGGTTTAGTCAGCTCCACGCGCAATATATCTTTTAGGATAGGTAGTATTTGCCGATGGTCGCCACAAACACAAACATTTTGCTTTGGAAATTATTATTCCGCTGAGCTGTTTGTGATATTACTGAAGGGTCTTTCCACTATCTTTCGCATGCTTTGATCTTACTCGCATAGTTGACGCACTTACTGACTTATTTGCATAGCCACTGACTGACAGAGTGGCGTAGATTCTTTCCGAGTGGCATTTACTGGGTCCGATATGTACGACAAACATACGAAGATATATGACTGTAGGCAGAGTATCAGATCGCAATGATGGTTAGAATTGAAATGAATAATAGTTCATGTACATTAGAAGGAGTACTTTCGCTGCCTACTTATCAGCTCGGCGTGCTAATTGTTTTGTTCGTGCATAAATCGCAAGGCCGTTAATGAGTGTATATGCCTCACGCTCGTGACAGCCCAACCTATGTATATGGGGTCACGGTTTCTTTATCGGTACTTGTGCGTCGTCGTGCTAGCTTTCTGTGCTTACGCTATTGATGTTTTAGTCTGTATAATCAAGCGCGTCACTAACTGGGCAAAGGCCATTCCGCAGCGATACAGGTATGCTGAACGGGCGTCTGTTAGCAGTAGCTAACGCGATATATATGCGCGAGGCGGGTACGCCTTATAGTCATCCGCGAATCAACCGAGCTTTCATCTCGGCCGTTATGAACAGGACACTAAAGTACAATATTGCATTCAGACACATCGACTTGCCACGTCCATCTGTACGGTCTGCACTGTCACGCAGTGGTAGTATCTATGTAAACAGCAGCTTATTCGTCGCACGTAGTTCCCACTCAATACTGTAGTTTAAATTTGTGAGCGCCAATTAGTGCAATATACGCTATAAGAGCTGATGGTACAGATAGCATGGTTTTGCGTGTGTCAACGTGAGCGAGTGTACGTGCCATCTACGGTGACGCGTATGCGGATAGGAACCACCAACTTGCAGTGGTGCACAGTTGATTCCATGTGCTAATTATTATAGGAAACGCGCTACGCTCTATAGGTGCGTCAACACTATTGGCAGCGCCATAGTCAGTTTACCGTATGTGCGTCTCCAAGCCTCGTACCGTCAGCCAGTATACAAATTACAAAAATAGGTAGGAAAATGTGAGTAAGTTAGCAACATATATTGTTTTAACCAATTACTTGCGTCCAAATATTAGCCAATCGCTTGGAAATATAAGGCTGGTATTTATTATTTAGAAACATATTAAAAAGTTGATACTAGCGTTTTGGCTTTGCTATAATATATTAATATCAGATCCCCAAACAAATACATACTTTACATGCAATATAAATTGACTAAAACAATTATCGATCGTGCGCGCATGCATCCGTCGGGTGCGGTGCACGGGAGCAGATAGCGCAATGACCGTGCTGCTGCGCGCCTTCATTGCACGGTGGCAGTGGTGAGTGCCAGGTGACGTAAAAAATATATGTATATTCGCAAAGTCCCTACAAAAAGCGCTGGTCGTGAAGCCTACTTTAGTATTAAAAAATACTATCGTCTCTACTTTAGAAAGTCTGTGGAAAATAGCATCGCCGAGCTCTTACAAATGCGGCCTGTGAAGCTTATATTAGTAATATTAATACTATTAATATTGTCTTTACTTTGAAAAGTGTGTGGAAAATAACATCCCTGCGCTCTTACAAAATACTGGTCTGTGAAGTCTACATTAATAATAATAAATATCTCTATTTGCAGAGCTCTTAGAAAATAAAGTGGTTACTGTGCCCGATTTGCAGTACATACGACAGGTTTTGCGTAGCTAAATGTCAATAATCAAGTATCTGCGCAGCTCGCCTGGCTGTTTGCAACCAATCGATGCCTTTCGTGTTCGGCAGAAATGTTTATCTTACGTCCAATCGCGAGGGCGAGAGACGGTCTGATCGTGCGACAGATCCAGTCAGTGTCGCAGGTCGGCAGGTATTGCCCAATCAAGGCGCGAGTTAATTGTGTCACGCTTTTGGATATATTTGTAATTTTGGCATAGTTAGGTCGAGTCAGAAAGGTAGGCACGGTCGGTACGATGGGAGGAAACTGTATTAGACAGGCCGACTGTAGTCATGCGAAAAGGCAGGCAAAAGCAGCAAGACGGGGAATGCGACGGACTGACGGACGGACAGACCGACAGGTTACAAGGTTAGAAGCGGGAAACTAGCGCTCTGGGCGCCAGCTCCGTGGACGCTAGGGTATTGTTTGTTGGTGTAAAGAGGGACGACCACCTCCGCTGCGCTGCGGTGGGCTTAGAGTTTCTACTTAGAGCGAAGCTACATATAATATTTGTATACTTTGATCTACTTATGCTACGCTCCAAAACAACACCGTACACAATATCCTTAGTGCTCTCATGTTATGCCTCACTGTCCGCCTCAGGAGCGTGTACTGCTATCATTCTTAAA
>NW_003303470.1:33273-35225 GCF_000142945.1 Phytophthora infestans T30-4 | reverse complement strand
GTACTGACGTTTTCGCGCGGTCAGCTGCGAAGGCGACTGCGCTTCTCTCGCTTCTGGGGTACCAGTCAGGACCCATCGCCTTCTTGATATTCGCCAGGCTTTCCTGGCGGCGCACTTCGGCCGAACCAGCTTTTCCTCCCAGAACTCAACCGCTTATGGGCCGTTCTCGCAGGCAATACAGCGCCGCACGATGACCCGCCCACTGATTGTACGGAATGCGTAGCCGTACTGCAGCTTCCCGCAACCGACGCAGCGCGCCCGGGCATCCGTCGTAGACCGCTGCGGGTTCAGCAGAAGCGGGTCAATCTTCGCCTCGCATTGCTTGCACGTAGGGCCCACCATTTTGCAAACTGTGAGTATGTTAGCAAATTATATTGTTTTAACCAATTACTTGCGTCCAAATATTAGCCAATAGCACGGTACTGTAAGGCTGGTATTTATTATTAGACAAAATATTACAATTTGGTCTTTGCTATAATATATTATCAGATCTTTAAGCAAATACACACTTTACATGCAATATAAATTGACTAAAACAATTATCTATCGGGTGAGGTGCACGGGAGCAGATAGCGCAATGACCGTGCAGCCGCGCGCCTTCATTGCACGGTGGCAGTGGTGAGTGTCAGTGAAGTATAAAAGATATATATCACAAAGTCCCTACAAAAAGCGCTGGTCGTGAAGCCTACTTTAATATTAAAAAATAATATCGTCTCTACTTTAGCATCGCCGAGCTCTTACAATTGCGGCCTGTGAAGCTTATATTAATAATTTTAGTACTATTAATATCGTCTTTACTTCAAAAAATGTGTGGAAAATAACATCGCAGGGCTCTTACAAAATACTGGTCTGTGAAGTCTACATTAATAATAATAAACATCTCTGTTTGAGAAGTGTGTAGAGCTCTTAAAACATAAAGTGGTTACTGTGCCCGATTTGCAGTACATACGACAGGTTTTGCGTAGCTAAATGTCAATAACCAATCACCTGCGCAGCTCCCCTGGCTGTTTGCAACCAATCGATGCGTTTCGTGCTCGGCAGAAATGTTTACCTTACGTCCAATCGCGAGGGCGACAGACGGTCTGATCGTGCGACAGATCCAGTCAGTGTCACAGGTCGGCAGGTATTGCCCAATCAGGGCGCGAGTTAATTGTGCCGCTTTTGGATATAATTGTAATTTTACATAGATAGGTCGAGTCAGAAAGGTAGGCGCGGTCGGTAAGATGGGATGAAACTGTATTAGACAGGCCGACTGTAGTCATGCGAAAAGGCAGGAAAAAGCAGCAAGACGGAGAATGCGACGGACTGACGGACGGACAGACCGACAGGTTACAAGGTTAGAAGCGGGGAGACTAGCGCTCTGAACGCCCGCTCCGCGGACGCTAGGGCATGGTCGGTTGGTATAGAGAGGGCCGACCACCTCCGCTGCGCTTAGCGTTTCTACTCAAAGCAAAGCAGCATATAGTCAATGTATACTGTGATCTACGTATATTACGTTCCAAAACAGCACCGCACACAGTATCCTTATTGCTCACATGTTATGGTAGACATGACCAGGGTTTAACGTGATCTGCAAGATGAGCACCATCTTACCCGGGAAGGTTTTGTCTATAATCTCGTTTGAACGCATTGCTCCCAAAATGACACGAATCGGAGGCGCGTGTAGTTGTCAGGTTTATATATGCTGTTCAGAAGACGTGTCAGTATCAATGATGACCCAAATTGACATAGTTCGGTGAGGAATCCCAGTTTAGCTGGAATAAATACGCGTACACAAACAGATTACAATCCGTCACGTCATCGCTGTGAAGCAGTCGACACCGTATCATTGATTGCAACGGTCTATTAGAGCAAGGTTTGGTCAGCTCCTCGCGCGAAGTATATTTTGGGACAGGAAGGTTTTGCCGATGGTCGCCACAAACACCAATATTATGTCTTTAAAATGTCCGCTG
>NW_003303470.1:26638-29371 GCF_000142945.1 Phytophthora infestans T30-4 | reverse complement strand
TGGAGCAGATCTGCCGTCGCTGTTCACGCGTTAGCCTGATTTTCGACGGGGGGGGTGTACGCAGTTTTAAGCTGCTGGGCGGAGAGTTGATTAATTCCGGTAAAAATTAAGTCAATTTGGCGTTAACGAACGCCACCCGTTATCTAGAGTCGTGTGTAGCTGATATTTTGTACAGCTCCTCATAATGATTCCTCTATATAGAATAAAATATTCCGACCCTATTATTACAGAGAGTATAGTCTGAATCTGAGATACTACGTGGCAACGCATGGACAATGCATGTTATTAATAGTGAGGAGCTCACACGTAAACTGGTCATCCCACACTCGTCAATTATGCTACTGAGCCAGTCAAACATACTAACAAGTCAACGCTCATCAATGCAATCATGGCGTAGCAATGAAATACAAGCTCCGAAATAATTCCAACATGGACGATGCCGGCTTATTGCTTTCCACAGTGGAGTCCACAGGGGCATTCGAGCAAAATACATGTACCGGTATGCACATTTGATAAATCTAGATGAATGAGTCGCACGCAGATTTGTAAGTATATTCAGACCTCATGCGGTAACGTAGGCTCTATGTATTTGACCAGGTTTTCAACCTGCTTGAAACGTGTGATGGGCAGAAATGCAAGCCGTGGGAAAAGTGGTTTTTTCTTGCAAATCGCCAAATGCCGTAGCCTACATGTAAAATTAAAAATGGTGTGACTCCACACAGCCTTAAATTAGATCACACAAGAACGGGCCATTTGCACGATGGTTGGTAAAACTGGAAACTTGGCCGGGAAATGGTGTATACTCTCTGTAATGCGAGTGTCGGGAGGCCACATTTTGGTATATATTGAGGGGTCACTATAACTACGAAACCGGTAAGGTCGGTTATTCTCAGTTAGACCCAAATTTGGTCGGCTGGCCGGCAAAAAACGCCCTACGATTGTATTTATATCTCATGCGGGTGGATCTGACTGTTTGCCACCTCTTTTTGTTGGGATTTTGATAGCTTCAAAAAGGCGTTTTGTATTTTTCTACCCCCTCTACCGTAGAGCTCTGAGACAGATTCTCAGACTGAATATCTGCGACGCCGACGACGGCCCAGTACCAATCACTTAGAGTGCGTTTGGTCTTTGCAGCATCCAATCCTAAAAGGCACTCATTATTTTGCCCGACTGAGGTAACATAGCATCGCCTTTTATACGTGTACAAATAGTATAGTACGGTTAGATTGGAGTAATGGTAGGACACTAGCGCGGCCTGCCCCACCCCGGCCTCTAAGTCCTCGACTCGGCAAGGCGCTGTGTCTAGAAATTAATTCCGAGCGAGTGTTGCCAAGACTGTCGGCTAAGTCCATTTTACTAGCGCTCTGGGCGTCCGCTCCGCGGACGCTAGGGCATGGTTGGTTGGTGTAGAGAGGGCCGACCACCTCCGCTGCGCTGCGGTGGGCTTAGAATTTCTACTCAAAGCGAAGCAACATATAGTACATGTATACTGTGATCTACGTATATTACGTTCCAAAAAAACACCGCACACAGTATCCTTAGTGCTCACATGTTATGGTAGACACGACCAGGGTTTAACGTGACCTGCAAGAAGAGCACCATCTTACCCGGAAAGGTTCTGTCTATAATCTCGTTTGAGCGCATTGCTCCCAAAATGACACGAATCGGAGGCGCGCGTGGTTGCAAAGCTAATATATGCTGTACGGAAGACGGGTCAGTATTAATGATGCTACGAAATATGCGTAGATCGGTGAGGAATCCCAGGTTACCTGGAGTAAATACACCTACTCACACATATTACCATCTGCACGTCATCGCCGTGAGGCAGTCGACACATATCATCGATTGCGACGGTCGAATAGAGCAATGTTAATCAGCTCCGCGCGCGAAGTATCTTTTAGGATAGGTAGTATTTGCCAATGGTCACCACAAACATCAATATTATGCTTTGAAATTATTCTGCTGAGCTGTTTATGATGTTACTGAAGGGTATTTCCACTATCTTCCGCATGCATTTATCTACTTGCATAGCTGACGTACTTTCTGCCTTATTTGTATAGCTACTGACTGACAAAGTGGCGTAAATCCTTTCCGACTGACATTATACTGGGTCCGATATGTACGACAAAAGGCCTCGTCCAGATCGGACGAAGAGGCACCACTGCGTGCACATTCTTTTTACCGGCTGCAACATACGAAGATATATGGCTGTAGGCAGAGTATCAGATCGTAGTGATGGTTAGACTTGAATTGAATATTAGTTCATGTACATTAGATGGAGTACTTTCGCTGCCTACTTATCAGCTCGGCGTGCTATTTGATGTGTCCGTGCATATATCGCGAGGTCGTTAATGAGTGTAATTGCCACGCGCTCGTGATACCCAACCTATGCATGGGGTCCCTGTTTCCTTATCGGGACGTTTGCGTCGTCGTGCTAGCTTTCTGTGCTTACGCTATTGATGTTTTAGTCTGTATAATCAAGCGCGTCACTAACTGGACACATGCCATTCCGCAGCGATACAGGTTTGCTGAGCGCGCGTCTGTTAGCAGTAGCCAACGCGATATATACGCGCGAGGTGGGCACACCTTATAGTCATCCGCGACTCAACCGAGCTCTTATCTTGACTATTATGGACAGGACACTAAAGTACAATATTGCGTTCAGACACATCGACGTGCCACGTCCATTTGTACGGTCTGCACTGTCACGCAGTGGTAGTATCTATGTAAACA
>NW_003303470.1:22448-26208 GCF_000142945.1 Phytophthora infestans T30-4 | reverse complement strand
CGGGCGGTCAGCTTGCGAGGTGGCTGTTCTTTTTTACTTTGGGTACCAGTCAGGCCCATCACTTCTGACGTTGCCAGGCTTCCTGGCGGCGCATTTCGGCGAATCAGGTGGTGGGGGCTTTCCTCCCAGAACTCAACCGCTGTTGGGTCGTTCTCGCAGACAATACAGCGCCGCACGATGTCCCGCCCGCTGATTGTACGGAATGCATAGCCGTACTGCAGCTTCCCGCAGCAGACGCAGCGCGCCCGGGAATCCGTCGTAGATCGCTGCGGGTTCAGCAGATGCGGGTCTCTTCGCCTCGCATTGCTTGCACGTAGGGCCCACCATTTTGCAAACTGTGCGTATGTTGGCAAAATATTTTGTTTTAACCAATTACTTGCGTCCAAATATTAGCCAATACTGTAAGGCTGGTATTCATTATTAGACAAAATATTAAAATGTTTTAAAATATTACAATTTGGCTTTGCTATAATATATTATCAGATTTTTAAGCAAATACATACTTTACATGCAATATAAATTGACTAAAACAACTATCTATCGTGCGCGCATGCATTCGTCGGGTGGGGTGCACGGGAGCAGATAGCGCAATGAGCGTGCAGCCGCGCCCCTTCATTGCACGATGGCAGTGGTGAGTGCCAGGTGACGTAAAAAATATATATATTCGCAAATTCCCTACAAAAAGCGCTGGTCGTGAAGCCTACTTTAAAATAAAAAATACTATCGTCTCTACTTTAGAAAGTCTGTGGAAAATAGCATCGCCGAGCTCTTACAAATGCGGCCTGTGAAGCTTATATTAATAATATTAGTACTATTAATATCGTCTTAACTTTGAAAAGTGTGTGGAAAATAACATCCCAGAGCTCTTACAAAATACTGGTCTGTGAAGTCTACATTAATAATGATAAATATCTCTATTTGAGAAGTGTGCAGATCTCTTAGAAAATAAAGTGGTTACTGTGCCCGATTTGCAGTACATACGACAGGTTTTGCGTAGCTAAATGTCAATAATCAAGTATCTGCGCAGCTCGCCTGGCTGTTTGCAACCAATCGATGCGTTTCGTGCTCGGTAGAAATGTATACCTTACGCCCAATCGCGAGGGCGATAGACGGTCTGATCGTGCGACAGATCCAGTCAGTGTCGCAGGTCGACAGGTATTGCCCAATCAGGGCGCGAGTTAATTGTGTCACGCTTTTGGATATATTTGTAATTTTAGCATAGTTAGGTCGAGTCAGAAAGGTAGGCGCGGTCGGTAGGATGGGAGGAAACTGTATTAGACAGGCCAAGTGTAGCCATGCGAAAAGGCAGGAAAATACAGCAAGAAAGGAACCGGACGGACTTATTGACAGACGGACGGACAGGTTACAAGGTTAGGGAGCGGGACTAGCGGTCTGGGCGTCCGCTCCGCGGACGCTAAGGCATAGTTGGTTGGTGTAGAGAGGGCCGACTACCTCCGCTGCGCTGCGGTGGGCTTAGAATTTCTACTTAAAGCGAAGCAACATATAGTACATGTATACTGTGATCTACGTATATTACTGTACGTTCCAAAACAACACCGCACACAGTATCCTTAGTGCTCACATGTTATGGTAGACACGACCAGGGTTTAACGTGATCTGCAAGATGAGTACCCGGAAAGGTTCTGTCTATAATCTCGTTTGAGCGCATTGCTCCCAAAATGACACGAATCGGAGGCGCGCGTGGCTGCAAAGCTAATATATGCTGTTCAGAAGACGGGTCAGTATCAATGATGCTTCGAAATTGGTATACATCGGTGAGGAATCCCAGGTTACCTGGAGTAAATATCCTACTCAAACATCTTACCATCTGCACGTAGGCAGTCGACACCGTATCTTTGATTGCGACGGTCTATTAGAGCACGGTTTGGTCATCTGCTCGCGCGAAGTATCTTTTAGGACAGGTAGTATTTGCCGATGGTCGCCACAAACACCAATATTATGCCTTGAAATTGTTCCGCTGAACTCGTTATGATATTACTGAAGGGCAATCCACTATCTTTCGCATACATTGATCTTACGTGCATAGCTGACGCTCTTACTGGCTTATTTCCGTAGCTACTGACTGACAGAGTGGCGTAGATCCTTTCCGAGTGGCATTTACTGGTTCCGATATGTATGCCGAACATAGGAAGCCAGATGACTGTAGGATGATTATCTGATCGTATACATCTTAGCCTTGAATCGAATAGTTGCTCATGTACATTAAATGAAGTACTTTCGCTGACTACTTATCAGCTCGGCGTGCTTTTTATGTGTCCGGTCCTTATCCCGCAGGGTGTATATAGTACGTGCTCGTGATAGCCAGAACATATGCATAGGGCCACTGTCGCTTTCTCGGTGCATTTGCGTCGTCGTGCTGGCTTACGGTGCTTACGCTTCTGATGTGTCAGTCTATATGACCAAGCAGGTCACTAACTGGACACAGGCCATACTGCAGCGATACAGGTATGCTGAACGCGCGTCTGCTAGCAGTAGCCAACGCGATATATACGCGCGAGGCGGGCACACCTTATAGTCATCCGCGACTCAACGGAGCTCTTATCTCGGTCATTATGGACAGGACACTAAAGTACAATATTGCGTTCAGACACATCGACTTGCCACGTCCATCTGTACGGTCTGCACTGTCACGCAGTGGTAGTATCTATGTAAACAGCAGCTCATTCGTCGCACGTAGTTCCCACTCAATACTGTGGTTTAAATTGTGAGCGCCAATTAGTGCAACACACGCTATAAGGGCTGATAATACAGATAACATGGTTTCGCGTATGCCCACGTGAGCGAGTGTACGTGCCATCTACGGTGACGCGTATGCAGATAGAGACGGCCAACTTGCATAGGTACACAGTACATACCTCGTGCTAGTTATTATATGAAACGCGCTACGCTCTATAGGTGCGTCAACACGCTTGGTAGCGCCACAGTCAGCTTACAGTATGTGCGACCCCAAGCCTTGCACCGTCAGCCAGTATACAAACTATGCGGGGTAAGGGCTATAAGGATGTATATCCAAATCACCTGCTCTTCTGCTGTTCTTTCGCTCGATGTACTTGGCGTTTCGGGCGGTCAGCTTGCGAGGGTGGCTGTGTCTTTTTTTACTTTTGGGGTACCAGTCAGGGCCCATCACCTTCTTGACGTTTGCCAGGCTTTCCTGGCGGCGCATTTCGGCCGAATCAGGTGGTGGGGGCTTTTCCTCCCAGAACTCAACCGCTGTTGGGTCGTTCTCGCAGACAATACAGCGCCGCACGATGTCCCGCCCGCTGATTGTACGGAATGCATAGCCGTACTGCAGCTTCCCGCAGCAGACGCAGCGCGCCCGGGAATCCGTCGTAGATCGCTGCGGGTTCAGCAGATGCGGGTCTCTTCGCCTCGCATTGCTTGCACGTAGGGCCCACCATTTTGCAAACTGTGCGTATGTTGGCAAAATATTTTGTTTTAACCAATTACTTGCGTCCAAATATTAGCCAATACTGTAAGGCTGGTATTCATTATTAGACAAAATATTAAAATGTTTTAAAATATTACAATTTGGCTTTGCTATAATATATTATCAGATTTTTAAGCAAATACATACTTTACATGCAATATAAATTGACTAAAACAACTATCTATCGTGCGCGCATGCATTCGTCGGGTGGGGTGCACGGGAGCAGATAGCGCAATGAGCGTGCAGCCGCGCCCCTTCATTGCACGATGGTAGTGGTGAGTGCCAAGTGAAGTAAGAAAGATATATATTCGC